>NW_009622515.1:52874-88163 GCF_000690535.1 Cariama cristata | reverse complement strand
CAGATTTCCTGAATTCCTCCCAGACATACTGAATTTCTGATAAACAGATTGTCAAAATATTCCACAGAGCTTTCTCTATTTGATTTTTAGGTAGCTGTGAAAGCACTTATTTTTCAAGGTTTGTTGTCCTACAACCTGAAGGGACTGGGGTCTCCATCTCTCAATTTTCTGTATTTTATAGCATTGTTAGAATCATCCCAATTATGTTTGCTTTGATCTTGATGCAAGAGCTAGAATTCTGAAAAGCAGTAAGGAAGCCTTACTTCATGTATATCAATGAATAATTCACTATGAAGTCACTCACAGCTCATTTATCAGTATACTTCACCTTTATTTGGGTTGAAGTGAACTTTTAAAATCATCAAGCAATGACTTCGGAGAAACAATACCAATGTTTTATGTTTTTTAAATCAGAAAATAAATAACATATTTTACATTTTAATTTAAAAAGTCGAAAATAAATATTTAATATATCTAGGCTTTACAGAGTGTGAAAGTGAAGAGAAAGATAATAAGAATGCATTAGTATCAGTCCTAAAGCTATAGTCCCCTGTCTTGGCACATCCATGGGCAATAACATTCTGTAAGAAGAATCTGCAACATCATATTATTTTTTTTTCTTGCTTCCACTTTATTTTATCAATATTCAGTGAGTGTGAGCTATATTAAAGACAAGATTTTTCCCTGTGTACCATAGATGGAGAACACTGCCTAACAGATCAGAGAATGCAAGAAGTACAGCCTGCAAAATGGAATCTGATAGACTTTCCCCGAGTCTAGTATTCTGTCAAACCCATTTCTAGATGTTTTTTTACATCTAGAAATCTGTAGACATCTAATGATGCTACAACACAGAGTTACAGCAATTTCAAATATATTTTTTTTCTCACCTTCCTTCACAAAAATCACATATTTGGATGTGATCAGAACAGTCCAGAAAAGTATGGGGCTAAGAGAAAGGTTTGTGGTTTTTTCTTCTGTTTTTCAGTCTTCCTCTGATTAAACTAACAAAATCCAAACAACCAAACAAAACAAACCTACCCACAGTTTTCCTGTGGATGCATTAACAGCTTACCTATGTTTTACTGGAAGAGCCTGGAAGTCCAGTTGTCTCACTGAGGAATTGTATGGGCAACAAAAGTATCAGTTTGGGGTTTTTTTTGGTGTACCTCCAAAATGCTAGATTTAATCCTCAGATTATTTTAGCAGCCTGTTCTGAGAGAGGAATGACTTCAAGTCTCCATTACTCTTGACTCTCAAATTGTTGAGCTAGAGTTAAGCTATTGTAACAGCTTTTTCAATCTTTTCAAACGTGCACTTGAATTAAGAAGTGCAGTCAAGTTGGTAAATTTAAATTGCCTTGCCTCTAAAAATGTCAGTTCAAGCTGAAACAAAATTGTTTTGAAAACTAGTAACTTAACACAAATTGGCTATATTACAAAGTAAGCATATATTTGAGTATGCAAGCCCCATTTAATGCTATTCATTATACTCCCTGAGAATCTGTGAAAAATTAGTATTCTATACTACCTTTCCCTAGCAAACAGTATCAAATATATTATCACAGAAAGCAGAGAAAATGTGTGTTTTAAACCCACACAATCTGACGACCAATTTTCTTTCTTGTGTTATTCCCACATAGCAACCGAAACATAGTACATATGCCTCCATAGGTATTGCCCCTGTTAAGCTTTGTCAAACAACCAAGATTTATAGGGCCCCAAATCACTTCCAAATTCCAAATTATGCTGGATACATAAAGAACTCAGATAATTTTATAGAAATCCGTTAAAGTTGCTCTGCCTTCTCTGTATAGTCATTGGAAGAAAAGAAACACCTTAAGGACATTTCAGAATTGAAATGGGTACAGAAGCTGGGAAAGCTTGTCTTTCTTCACGGTCTGGTCATTAGCACTGATAAAATAAAATAAAAAAATCTTCTTCCTTTAGGACTCATTGAGGATATTCTCAAAAGGTCATCTCACCAATGTTATACTATGCACTCAACACCTGACTCTCACTGTCATCATCATCTACTAAATTCACTATCCACTTCTACCTGATTTTGCAAGAACACTGTAGTGCTTGGTCTGGCACAAAAACCTGCACACAGGCTATTTCTTTAAAATGCTGCATTTTCTCCCATTTCAAATAACCTAAGCAATGGGGCTTCCACCTCCTCCCCTGCAAGACTATTAGCATTAAGTTTTCTTCATATGCTATTCTCCTTTGTATTATTAATTCACATATTTCGTTATGTTTATTAATAATATGCATTGCTGTAATAATAGGTATTTAGTACTCCTTTCCTTCAACTATCAAATTTTCTTGTTGTGTTATTAATGCTTTAGAGACTTTATCATAAGCACAGTATCCAAAGTGGGTATTTTTTCACTGTAGCATGACTACACTTTTCTGGTATTAATTTAGCCTTTCCTATCTACTTCTTCACAATGAGTATTGGCTTTGCTTTGCTGGATTATTATTCTCACAGACACTGTAATTGCTATCATATATAGCAATCTGTTTATAAATAAGCATGTGGATGAACAGCAGAAAACAAGCCACCAAAATAATGTAATGAGGAGCAATTTGCATTTAGAAGAACATTACAAAATTGCACAAAGTAACAAGAGAGAGAGGTAAATATTTTTCATATTATATCCAAAACTCTAAACTTCTCTAAAGAATCCAAGGCTTATTGGTCACTTAGTGGGAGTAAGCTCTGATGTGAGATAGGATCATACTATTAACTGTGGTAGTAAACCAGACTTGAGCACAAATAGTGCTGCCTGGGAAATAATTTTCACATCAAGATTTACTTTGTAAATTTTCATAAAGTTTCTCATACCACAACTGAACATACAAAGGCCTTTCAAAGTCTCTCAAGAGTAGGGAGAGAGCTACGTCCACTCCAGAACGACAAACAACGGGTGAGAAGAGGCCAGTGGGGGCTGGAGCCATGCATCCCCCCAGAGGCCTGTGTTCAAGTCCCTTACACTAACGAGGCAAAGCAGTGGAGTGAACTTTCTCTACACCCCAGTGAATGCCAGTTACCGAATGTTACAGAGTAGGTATTTCCACTCTCTTCTCTGAGGATGATCAATGGATGTGGGAAATATTTCTTGGAACAATCTTCACTAGAACTGACATGTTTCTGAACAAGCTATGATTTTGCTGAATTTGTGTTTTCTAACAAAACCCCCTTCTTTCTCAAAAAAATCAGTTCTTACAGTTCCAACTGTATACTAGAAAACAAAACATTGGGCTTGACAGTGGACCACATTGAGCCAGATCTCAGCTGGTGAACTCTTGCCCCATTGTAGCTTATCTTTACAGAAATGTTATATCTTTATTTCCTCTTTGCTCACAAAATCTTCAGTATTTGTTTCTGACTATGTTCCTCCATTAAACATTTTCCCCCTAATTTTCAGTTTGTCTTCTTTCTTCCTGTCCAACCCTTCCTTAACTTTGCTTTCTTATTAATGGTTGTTCAGCATTTTCTGCTACATAATAAGAGAAAAAACAAAGAAGTTTGATATTTCAATGGAAAAAGTTAGGCCACTTTTACTCTGCTGAGAAAATTTTCAAATATTTTTCAAATTATTTTATAAACATATTTCAGTTTTTATTGAAGAAACTCCTAATGAAAATAATCTGGTGCCTTACGGCAAGCTGAGCTCTGTTGATTTATGCAGGAAAAGGGTCTAACCCCAAGAGTCCTCTCTATAACAGAGAGGACAGTAAAGCCAAGAAAATACTGTCTTTACCTGGACATACATCAGTATATATCAAATATTGAAAGCCTGGAAAGCAGTATTTCACTCAGATTTGTAAATAAATTCTGTTTACCACATCTCCTTAGAAAAAGCCAGCACATTAAATAATTAGATATACAGTCATGGTTGACAATTTAATTTATTTTAATGAGGACAGCAATATAACTGTTTTCAGCACAAAGAAACATTGTTCTTTGACAAAAGCACATTTTGTTGTCTTACAATGAAAGTGCTGCAGAAAGAACTATTGAGAGCATAATAATATAAAGTGAAAATATGACAAAGATCTTTCTAATGTCGTTTTATTTATGAATACTACACATCAGAGGTTGCTGGGTCATGGTACTCTTTTATTTACAGGTTCACTAGAGAAAAGAAGGATCATAACTTTAAAAAGACAAAGCTACAAATACATTCAGGCATTCCTCCCCCTCATGCGTGAATGGGTAAGTGTTAATCTACTTTCAGCTATTACTTTAACTACTAAAGTGACAGTATTCTTTAACTCATTTTTGTCACAATTTTAATAGTGGCAAAATGTTAGAGAATAACAAAAAATTGTAATTTGCAGTTAGCTTCCACTAGAGCCAACTCTACCAGGACAAGGCCAGGCCAAAGACAAGGCCTGATTCTGCATGTACTGATATTTTACGCAAGCCCAGGACTTCATCATGACTGCAATTAATATGTGTTGGAGCAGTATTTGCCTGATAAACATGAATGGTATATAAGATAAATTAAGCTGAAACCAGATTTATTATCTACTAAACTGTACTACTACCTGTCCTAGTTTATAGGTGTCTCCATTTCTACTTCTACGGAAAAAACACCAAGCAAGCAAGGTCCTGATGGATAGAGATCCTCAGAAATTTTATCACTGTATTTAAAAAATAGGTTTCTTATATAATGTATTTCCTGTGTTGTGATGTAAATCCCTGCATTCAGTATTAAAATATTATCTCTTCTACTGATATTTCCCAAATGTTTCTGGTACTGCACACAAGATTTGAAGCTGAAATACAGAAAAATTTGTGCCATTCTCTTCCTCCTGGCCAACTCATGCAGTTGAAACAAGAACAAGTGGTGCTGGGAAGGCAGGGAGCCACCTGCATCAGCCTCTGCAGCTGGAAGAGGAAACTTATGGGCAAAGGCCATCATCTGCTTAGTCCTTCACCTGATAAGCAGCAACCACTATTGGAGGGTGAGAACATCAGTAGAGCATCTCGACCCACTAAAAAAGAGACCCTTGCTGACCCCCAAGCCAGCCCAGAGAGACCCAGGGGAATTTAGTGAGCAGCTGAGTCAGCTATTTCACTATTTTTTTTGGTATGTCCTAAAGCAGATTAAACACAGCATGAAGCATGATTACCTCAGAGTACTTGCACTACTGGACACTGTCTTGAGAAATCAATCTTAAACAGCAAAGCTTTGAAAAGATTTATATAGTTTAAACAATGAGAAATCAAAAGGTATAGTAAGTTGACAGAATACAAACAATTTGATTTTGGATCATTCCCAGTTCTCAGTTTCCTAGTCCACACAGGTGGAAATAGTATTTCTAAGCAAAATTAGGAGGAAATATGCTGACTGTGTCTTGTTGAGAATTAAATCCCTAGCAGTACTTTTTGTTGGACAGAGCAGAGCTACGGAGTCTAAAAGTAGAAATGACATCTTTCATGGACACCTTAAAAAATGATGATTTCAAAGTACTATTAAAAAAAAAAAAGACTTGCAGTTCCAGAAGGGTAAAAAGGCATAGGAATTTCAAAACTGTCAGCAATGAAGTATAAAACAAGATTTAGTTAACAGCAAAGAGGACTTTGGTTCTTTACTTTGTAACTTGCAATGAGGCTCAAGTGCAGCATGATGTCCTTTACTTCAACAGATTAGATGTAAAAATGGAAACTATAAATTAGTGCATCCCATTAACACTCAGAAAAATGTCACATTTCTTGAGGATTTCCCACTAAAAAAGATAATCATGGACATATGGTACAGGGATCTGATCACTGCTTACCACTCTACAGTCCTGTATCACTGCAACCCCTCTTGTTTCTTGTCCCTCACACTAAATTCTGGAACCAGATTTTTGTTTGCATAATGCCCAAAAGTCTCCTTAACTTAACATTTACATAATCTTCAGAAGACTGTTACTCTCATTTCACATTAAACATTTATTCCTAGACTAAATTCCACAGCTGCTTGTTTCCACCAATAAAATTGTTTTGCTGGGTGTTTGTTTATTTTCTGGTTTTTTTTTTGGTTTGAGGATTTTTTTCTGTTACTCTCTTATGTAATGGTGTCAAGCCTCAATGAACATATGTTGCCTCTTAGTGCATGAGTAGTCCTAACAATACACACTAAAGTCAAACTTGAATTGCTTTAGCAGAATTCCACCAATAACTCCTGAATAATGCATTTATTAGACTCCCTACAATATAACCTATAATTTACTGTACAAGGTGTGATAAATGACAAAAGATGAACTCTTCAGAATATTTAGAATGTTATTTGGCATTCATTTCACAAGCTTTCTTACACAAAGTACCTTACAACACTTACCATCCTTGCAAAATAAAACCTAGCTCTGGTTATTAATATCTTTATTTAAATGCAGATCTTGATTTCCCCTGGAGACTGGTAAAGCTCCAGCTTTGAGCTATCACAGGAAAAGTAAACTTTGAGTCATATATTATCTGCAAAGAAAGGACTTTTCTAGGGTTTGGTGGGCTGAGTTTTTTTTCCCTTCCTTTATTTTTTTTTTTCTCAGTGTGCTGCCAATCTATAATTGTACATGTTTGCCTTTAATACCATGTTGTAGTTTCAGTCATAGGACCCTATGCAAAGCGATTGCTTTCATATCATGAGTCAATATGGAGATTACAGTTTATAAATGTAACAGTAATGGGGATGATAATAATGCTTGACTCTCCTATGACATTCTCTTATGAACATAAATAAGTTTTAAATGGAGAGATAATTATCTTTGGTTTATGGATGGAGAAACTGAGGCACTGAAGGAACTTAGAGAGTGGATTTCAATGTTTGCAAAACAGGATACTAAGCTTTCTTTCTTCATAAATTCTTTATTCCAGGAGTCTTCAGCTGTTTAGTTGAAACAAAAGTGTTAAAAAGGCCCATAGCAGGTGCTGACTCAATGTGGTTTCTTCTCAGTATGCTGTCAGCTGACTAAGAACTGTACAGAACAGGAGAATCTATTTTAAATGTCTTGTTCCAGGGCATTTAAAGACTAATTTTTTTTCTACATCTGATTTTTAACATAGACACAATGAAGTCAATCAGTACAGCCACTGAAATGGAGTCCCAGGTATTTTTCCTTACTACGGCACTAGAGTGCAATAACCACTTCTTTAATCACATCATAAGCTTTAATTTAATCACAGTACATACCCCCTTCTCCCTGTCCTCCAAAGCCTGAAAGAAATGTTACAAAGCAGTAGATAAGAAAAAAAGTTTTGTGATTTAAATGTAAAATCAGAATAATCTTAGTACAAAATAGCACAGGTTTGTAATCTTATTTAAGATTTGAAGGTAGTAAGTGGTTACAGAAATGACACAAAAGAAATTTGAGATGCAGAACAATTTCTATCAAGAACAGGCAAACAAAATGTCTAAAAGAGGAAGACACATTTTCTAGCTATGGTCATTTCCTTCATACTGCACTTGATAAGCACTGAAACAGAGGATATGACCTACAAGGGGTTTTGATGCTGTATTTTAGTTCTTTTCTGAGGTTAAAAGGACTTTTTTTTTTTTTTTGTACAAACAGGTGGCTATGTTGCAAATAAAGATGGGTGGTTTGCAGAGATTAGAGGTAGTATACATCTAATCAGAAAGAGCACCACAAAGGAGAACTTGATAATCTGATTTAAGAATTAGACCCACTTGATACTGAACAAAGAGTGGAAACCAGAGGAAGAAGGTGCCAACTTATCTTTACAGGTTAGAAGCCATGGAAACATTCTAGATGACAGGAGGGAGATTAGAATGAGCAAGACCAGAGAAATACAGGTTTATAGGTCCAGGGAAAATTCTACATGTGAAGAAGGTCCTCCTATAGGAAATAAATCCTATTTCATGGGAAGGCACAGAAAATAGCTGAAAACAGTTGCCTAGCTAGTCTTGCAGGATAACTGGGACTGCTCACAAACAGAAATAACTTAATGCATTGGGAAAAAAAAGGACAAATATTTTTTTCAAGGACTGTTACTGAGGATAGAAAGAGTATCCTGCATTAACAGCTAATAGAACGGATTTTTTTTTCCTTTGGGTGGGATTCAACTATCTTCACTTAGGAACGTCAGCAATGTGCTGGAATGTCTAGTGAATGAAAACAAATAAACATTTCCAGATGACTCAGCTAATCGTTAAATGACTCCTACCCCTGAGCATGATAGATGGTATTCCAGTTAGCGAGACTTTATCCATGCTGTTTCTTCCACCAGCAGAGAGATTCCAGACGATTACTCATTTCATTTTAAGAGTGCTTCTACATTTGGAGAATGGAAATACCTTTCTCCACTGACTATAGAGCAAGCCTATAGAGCAGCTTAGACCAGAAGCCTGACGTATATTACTAAAATAAATATTACCCACAGCATAAATACAAGATTATTTATATATCTCTAGTCACTGTGCAAGAATTTACTGGTGATGGTCCATTTTAGTTCAAGTGCCATTTATCCATCTGAATTCATAGAACTGGTGGGGAATCAGCTGACTCAGCCAGTCAAAGGACATTAAACTAACAACTACCAAGGAGAGTGTAAAGGAGAAACAAATGAACACTCATTTAACACAAAATCAAGATGTCAAGAATAAAATTAATCAAGGCACCAAGAAGCCTGAACAGAAATGCTTCAGTTGCCTATATATGAATGTTAGAAGCCTGGGTAATAAAAAAGAGAAATTGGACTTGGAATTGCTCTTTTGTGATCTAGACAGTATTACTGAGACCTGGCGGGAAGATTTACATGAGTAGAATGTTAAAATCACTGATATACGGTATTTAGGCAGGATCTAGTGAACAAAAAAGAACAAAGGTACTTTAGATAAAAAAAGGGGGTATTACCTACTCCTGATTTCTCTGGTAACTCAGAAGAAAAACATTTTGTATGGTCATAGATTCGTGATCTAGCAAACAAACAAAAAGGTTAGATAAGGTACTAGTTGATGTCTGTTACAGATGAACAGTTTAGTCTAGGAAAAAGGATGGCTGACCTGTAAAGCACTGATTTCTGCTGTGTAGTTGGAAAAACTGCATTACAATGTGAGTTCAACTTGAATGGCATATGTTGGAAGTCTCACAATCCTTATGATTTCTAAAAATTATTGAGAAAAAAATTGTAATAAAATAAATGTTGCAACCTAAATGTTCTATGTTTGTTAGTTACCTCAAACAACCAAGGAATTCTAAAAATACATACAAACATACACACATGCCCCCCTCTCTAAAGGTTGCTTTTTTGAGACCTTACAGCAGCCTTCCAGTACCTAAAAGGTGGCGTCAAGAGAGCTGGAGAGGGACTTTTTACAGGGACATGTAGTGATAGGACAAGGGGTAATGGCTTTAGACTGGAAGAGGGAAGATTTAGATCAGATATTAGGAAAAAATTCTTCACTGTGAGGGTGGTGAGGCACTGGAACAGGTTGTGCAGAGAAGCTGTGGATGCCCCATCCCTGGAAGTGTTCAAGGCCAGGCTGGATGGGGCTTTGAGCAACCTGGTCTAGTGGAAGGTGTCCCTGGCCATGACAGGGGTGTTGGAACTAGATGGTCTTTACAGTCCCTTCCAACCCAAACCATTTTAGGATTCTATGATTCTATGACCTAATTACGTCTGTCACAGGTAAACAACAGTAAATCCAAACAAGTAAGAAATGCATTCTCATCAAGTTTGTGGATGATATCAAACTGGGGGGAGCAATCGATATGTTGGAGGACATGACTATCATTCAGAAGGATATCTACAGGCTGGAAGAATGGGTTTCCAGGAATGTCGGGGAATTAAAAACTTACAAAGTCATAGACCAGTATCTGCAAAGGCAGAACCCCTTGTGCTGATACAGATGGTCTGGCTTGGTAGCAGCTCTGCTGAATAGCACTGGTAAATCCTGATGGATGGGAGGGTAAGCTTCCTTTAGCAGATGTTTATTATTCTTCCTGACTATTTTACTGTAGTACTTTCAAAGACTCCAGTCAGGAATGGAACCCTAGGTTAATGTTAGAATATGGCATCTTCACCACCAAAATTAAAGCTCAAACCGATCGTTCAAGGCCATAAAGCCAGGAAATATATATATATATATTTCAGTTAGAAATTAAGTAAAAGTCATAAGCTCGCTAAAAAAACATCCATGCAACTTGGCATAGCACTTTTAATGCCAGTTCTTAGGACATGAACAAGCTTTATTACTATTTTTCTTTTCCATTCTGAAGTATGTTGTCAAAATGACATACTGCTAAGATTTAGAAAACCCTCTACCTTGAAGGAAGAAAATGTTTTCCTTCTTAACTGGCAAACTAGTATGAAACAGATTTAATAAAATGTATTTGAAACATTCCAGGTAAGTTATGTTTTGAAGATTAAAAGAAAACTATGCAAAGACAATGACAAAGTTCAGTGCTATGGTGCATAACACTAATTCACAGGTCATTCTCACTGCAGAATTAACTTGGTTTTTTTAAGGAATTTGTATAAGAAATTCAACAAGGTATTACTAAGCTGTACAATGAAAATACTAATTATTGCAATACACCATTCCTCATTTTTATCTAATTTTTATCAATGTCTACCTATGTAGGTCTTTTTGGTTTTGTGTTTGTTTTCCTTTTCTTTTTTTCTTCTTAGGGAGTAATGCTATGATAATACCATTGCATGCTTTACAACAGTGAGAGGCTGTGTAAGAAACGAAGTGCCAATGATTGAACTTCAAAAAAATTAGAGGCAGAAGGGAAAAAGAGGAATACTTTGGAAGATTTGGAAATAGCTTCCTGCATAACTGTTATAATGCATATGATGTGAATTACTGGTTTGAATTAGAAAGTTTTCCTTTTTCTGAGATGGAAGGAAATAGCAACTTTTATTTTTAAGTATTTGGAATATAATGTTTCTTCCACTGCAATTTTTGAAACTTGATTTTAAAGTTCATGGATTTTTATGAAAATCAATTTAATTTGCAATAGAAATTAGTACATGTTCTTGTGTTATTTCTGTAGATAATTTAAAGATAGCTTAGATAGTCTACAACATGCAATTTACTGAGCCTTCTAATTATAGTAAGACTCCTCCAATATTAAAACTTTATTCCCTTGCAAATTTATAAATCTGAAGTTTCTGTAATATTATTTCATTGTGCTACAAAAAAGCAAAATATCATCTTATTCTAGATGTCCTCACAGAAATGGTGAGTACTGGAATAAAATTAAGAATACCTTCACAGCTGCAAAATGTTACCAAAATGCTTTGGCTCCATAGCTGCATGTGTTCTGCCATCTGAGTTAAACAGTACCAGAGAGTAACAGTAATTGTCAGTTGACCTTTTGATTAAACCTAGTCCTATTAAATGTTATGAGAGTAATCAATTGGTACTAAACAATGAGCAAAACAAGCAAATAAAATTATTTCATTAAATGACCTTTTTTAACAGTATTAGCCCGAGAAGGGTATTTTTGTTTTTAGTTTGGCTGTGACAGAAAAGTAAAAAAAAATAATTCCCTGTAAAGATGCCCAACTGCAATAAGGACAAAAATCACAATAGTTATCTAAATCCAGCAACACCCTTAAAACAGCTTCTGCATTTTCCTGTCTAGCCCTTCCTATTCCATCATCCTCATCCCTTCCACTCCAACAGGGCCCATCAAATGCCAAGGTTGAGTGGAGAACAGGAGCCCAAAGGACTGCATGCAGGTCAGTGCATAAATACACTTTGCATAAGGATGCTTTGCCTGATGGAACTAGCTGTTGAATGGACCATGTACAGTGATGCAGGTAGTGATATTCTTTATGCATAAGGTAGGGGTTTCCAGTCAATAGCTTTAACTCTTGGAAAAGTCTCTTTGGTTAGAGAAAAAAATCCTTACTTAACATTCATATATGACAGCACACACTTCACTTGGTTATTTCACTAGTTATTTTTCTTACAGTATATTCAATTGCCATGGTAATGAATCTTTATGCTGACCTGAGGCTAGCTATTTTTACTTCAGGGTGTTCCATTCACTCTTCCTCTGAGATAGATCCGACCATTCAGTTTTGCTTCACGGTCCCCTAACTCTGAAGCAGAAGTGCTCACCTTTTAAAACAAAAGTGGTTCCCCTCGGGGTACAATAACAAAATAAATTGGTGGTACAGCATATACAAACTTATTTCAGCCTTTGGAGACTTGCTTACTGCCTTTCAAGCTCAGATATATATAAACATAGTAATTCACTCTGATTTTATGAATTGTCTCCTGACTGTCATTGGGGAGTGATGGTTAGGCAGTGCTAAATGAAAGCATCTAAGGCAGGTTGAGAATGACTGCATTGTGTCTCTAAAGATAGATGAGTTGGCAGGTAATGTTATAAATTACCATCGGGTGCCATTCACAGATGATAGGAGCTTCATCCTGCATGACAGTCATTGATCGGATGCAGAACTAAGACGCAACCTTTGATGACACTCCTTGAGGATAAAAGGTTATGCTTCACATTTAGTTATGAATAATAAGGTCATGTTTTAATTAAAGTAGTATCTCAGTGGAATATTAGGGCAGTGAAAATGTACAAATTAGTATGACTTGTATAACAATTGTTGCTGGAAAACATCCTAGTGCTGAAGATAATAATGCAGAATAGCAATGCAATTACATTAATGAGGCAAATAGCCCACCTCATTAGAAGGAGCTGAACTGTTCAGACCCAAAATTAAAAGAAACAATTTTTTTGAGTTTACATTTGATACTAAAACTGACAAAACAAGAAAATTTACATTTAAATATGTAAGGCATACACCAATGTTCTGGGATATAGGAATTTCTAAACACTCGAACTGAGAAATATTTTGTGCAAAACCCAATATTCAAGCTAAAAATAAGCTTGGGATTCACTGCTTATAGAGGTTTCTGAGTCTTCTTTTCTGGGAAACTCAAAGGACTATTCACAATTTTCTTTCTTTTGTACAATGCCAAAAACATTCCTAACCAAGTTTTCTGAAAACAAAACTGGCCATAGAACAAACTTATGTATTCACAAACTGCTATTAAATGAAGGCTTGAAGCAAATATTTTTCATAAATATTTGTGAAATTTCTATTATATAATATATTAAAATATAAGCGATACATATTTGTGCTGCTGATTGAGCAAAATACTTAAGCTTGTGCTTAAGTAAGTCATCTAACCAACATCAATTCTAGAGACTTAATTAAGGGATGTAGGGTGGGATAGAGCTGCTATGCAGTCTACTCAGTCAATGAATAGTACATATTCCAACTGCTACTCCAAAAGGTGATTTCACTTACCCAAGTCTCAGGAATTAACCTGTCATATAGCAAGTGTTATAAAAGGTCAGGCGTGAAGATTTAACAGGAAAGTACCATTGCTACCTTGTGCATTCTGTCAGCACGGGAAACTTTATTTATTTATTTTGACATGGTGCAAAGCATGTACCACCAAGTCTGTCTTTCTTCCCACCCACAGCTGTTCTAGCTTATGGTGTCCTGAATCCAATCTAAATGTTCATTTTGCAATTACTCTGCTGTCAAATGATAAGGATATATACACAGTAAGTGCTTAATAGCTTTAAAAATATACTTTCCATCATAATGTCACCAGTTGCTTGCCAGAATTAGTAGAATTTTAAATGTTTATTGCTCAGACTAGCAGAAAACATCCAGATCAGGAACCAGGAATAGTGGCTCTGCAAGAGGCCAGCTATGCAAATGTCTTGAAAACATAAATTGCTCTGAAAAGGCTGAAAACACAAGATCAAATTGGGAGGTCAAGAGACTATGGAAACGAGCTGTCCACCTCCCATGGTGCACAACAGATTTTCATTTCCTTCGCTTTTCCCAACACGACTGGCCAGCCATACAGTAAAACATAGTTATTACAGACACAGCAACGCTTGCTGCAGGACTCTTAGTAGGTCTGGGCATTTACAGAAATGCAAAACCTCAGGACAACTACAGGACAGACCAGTTACTTTGCACTTCAGAACTGCCTTTAAATTAACCAAAACTCAGATAGAAGATGTTATGAATTTGTTTATAGCTGTCTTGCAGACATCATCCACAGCTTTGCAGGGCAGATACACAACTTGCTCATTTTGACAAGGAATAAGTGACATTCTATATGAAAAATGTAAATCTAAATCTACTGAATATTTATTTTGCTTATGCTCTGTATTGTTACTGACAGTGGATTATAGCTAAAATGGTTAAATTAACACATAGCATGGACTGAATCTTCTTCAGAAAGCCAAACAAAATTCTCCAGAATCATTACCTAAGCTTTTGGATCATTATTTGTTCCCTATAATTTTTAATCCAACTCAATTTTGTGATAACAGATTAATGCAAAATTAAAAACATTAACTATTTATGTTATATTGTTATGTTATATTATAATGTGGTACTGATTTTTCTTGCTTCCAGTTTTAGTGAGGAAATACACATTCCTTGCTTAAAGAAAAATAAAAATAAAGTTTATGTTTAAAGACATATCCTGGGTACTGATAGTCATATTCCATGCCATAGATTTCTGCACTATGAGGAACACAGGGTAACATCATTTTTACACCAAGATCTTTTTTCAAAATGCTACTTGATAGCAGTACCTTCCAGATTAGAGAAAATATTCAGGATAATCGTGGGCGTACTTGGGGATTTGGTGGAAGCACAAAACAACAAGTTGTAGCTGAGATAGATACCTATATATATATATATATGTTGATATAATGCCAACACATAATATGTAGCTATCACATTTACTTCTCTTGTGTGAAAAAAATAAAATTCTATTAAAGAGATCAGCTAGGAACAAAATACTGTTCTCTGGCAATACTCCCATTTACATAAGTTTATTCTTTCTGCCTTTTTTTTTTTTTTTCTGCAAATATTTGCCTCTTTCATACTATTCCATGCTTTCTTGTGCAAAAGTATGGATCAAAACAAGAAACATGGTTAGTATTCTTCAGCTGAAATCAGTGAGAATTACATCAATAGTTTTAATAGGATGAGATCAGGATCAATACCTGGATGATATTTGCACTATTAATTTGGTTTTGAAATATGCTCAGATATTTCAGCTCCTAACCCAACACAAATGTAATATATTCTTTGGGGCACAACAGCATTCTATCAGTAAAAGCTGAAAACATTAAGAGGACAGACTATCATAAAAATTAAGCTAAAAAACCACATGCAGCAGTTCACCTGTCACCTACAAACTCACAACCTCTGAAATGGTAGAGGTTTATCTGACACACACAACTTGGATTTGATTCCCATATACTTAATGGCAAAAGCTCAAAAAGCTATTTTCAAGCAATCCAACAAGACATATAATGAGGAAATGACAACAGATTTCTATTTTGTCGAGTACACGAACATAGCATGTGGAAAAGTAACAGATACCTGACTAGAAAATAAAAAGAAATAAAGTAGAAAAGTAAAAGAAAAAGAAAGAAAGAAATGAAAAAGAAAAAGCCTAATAGCATATACTTGTTAATCTGAAGGCAAAGCAGACTTGAATGCTGAATTTCCAGTTGCAACAGCATAGTCCCAGCAAATGCCAATATTAATACATATTTCCTGACAGCAAAAAGGTTTTTGAAGGGACAGAATATTGTTTGAAGCTCCTCTTAGTTGTGCCTCAGTAGCAGAAAAAGTGTAGAAAAATACTTAAGATCAAAAGTCTAAACAATTATCTTCTTTATTAATTAATTCTAAAATTACATTTTGCCAATGTCCCTGCAGTATGCATTTTAAGGATATATTACCAATATTTTAATATGTTCATTTCAGTGCAAACAGTATTCACCCTTTGGTGACTGTTTAATTGTTACCACATCAAGAAGTTTCTGCCTTCCTCCATCCCTTTGGCAAAAATAATATTCCATTCTGTTTTCTTTATTTAGGCATTTACCCTTCAAAGAGGTAACACAGAGCATGATCTCAATAGATTTATTAAGAGGAAATGTGACTTTTTGAAGTACAAAATTGACCAACGGGATTTGGTAAGAAATATCAAAAAGAATTATAAATCACATCAATGATAATATTTGAAAGCCTCCCTAGATTTACTTATGTATTCACCTTTATGCTAGAGCTAAAACTAATGCTATGTTGAAGCTTCTTTTAAAATTTAAAAAGAATGTTACATACTGAAGACTGCTGTCTCCTAAGTTTGTTAAAATGTATTACAATTAACACTACCATTTCATTTCTGCTCTGTTTCCCTTTTGATTTACATGCATTTTCCCTTATCGTGAAGCACACGATCTATTGTATTGACGATCATCTACATTTGGCATGTTAATTTGGAAGCCACCATATCATTGGGTGAGCCAGCAAACATTCTTTTACTCCACACATTAGAAGTCTTCTCTAAATGAGTATTTCACAGATCTAACTTACAATCAAAAGGGATTTAAAAAATGTTTTAAAAGCACAAGGACAATTATGAGGGGGGCTTGTTTTGGTTTTTTTCCCACTCTGACCTGACTGCTGATTTCATCAAAGTTTTGTTTTTATGACTACAGAGACTCTGCTAAGTGATTAGGACCATATCCAGCAAAGCACTTAATATTTAGGTGTGGAATATATGAGGAGATCCACTGATCTCAGTAAGGTACAGGAATCAATCTACCAGAATCAATTTGAAAAAAACTAGCACATTTTACTACCCTTCAAAGTAGTGAAAAAGCAGTGAAGAACCCTCTCCCATGTATATATGCCTAATTATTAGTTTCATTCCTTTCTATCCCATATGAACAGAAGCAAAGAAATTTGAACAGTTATGAATTAGTATGAGGCCTACTATTTTAAATATCAGTTTGTCCTTTTTTACTTCTTGGTCTGTACTTAATTCCTCCTACGAATTTCTGCAATCCAAATGATAAAGCCATTCATCTTACTAGAAATCTTTGAGGAAAAGTGGACAAACTAATCCCTGGAAAATATTAAAGAAAATTACGCATAAGCTTACCCCCCAACACACACACAAACAAACATCTATATGCAAATATCTGTATACAGACAGGATGTTTATGAAACTAAATGGAGCTAAGCAGGCAGTAAGTGAGATTCTAATCTGAAACTATTCGAAGAAACATTTCTAAATCAATTTTTAAAATGTAATTTCTTGAGTTTTCATTGTTTTAGAAGTATTTTTAACAACTCACAGGTCAATGTTATTTTATTAATCACAAATAACAATTATGCACTTCTGTGATTTTTCAAGATATACCACAAATTTACAGATGAATAACTGATCATCATCATAATAATAATAAGAGATCATACAATTATTTTGCCATAATAACTTGTCAGTGTCAGATTTATGCCACGATATTGCACTATCAAACTCAGTTTTGTCTCTTATTTATGTTACACCACAATGTAACATTGCAAATCCACACAAGGTTTTAAAATTAAAGTGATGAGTGGTGTCCCTCAGGGGTCCATACTGGTACCAGTACTGTTTATCAGTGACATAGACAGTGGGATCGAGTGCACCCTCAGCAAGTTTGCAGATGACACCAAGTTGAGTGGTGTGGTTGACACATTTGAGGGATGGGACGCCATCCAGAGGGACCTGGACTCAACAAGGTTCAACAAGGCCAAGTGCAAGGTCCTGCACCTGGGTCGGGGAAGCCAACGGTATAAATACAGGCTGGGGGATGAAGGGATTGAGAGCAGCCCTGCCAAAAAGGAGTTGGGGGTACTGATGGATGAAAAATTGGACATGACCAGGCAATTTGCACTCCCAGCCCAGAAAGCCAACTGTATCCTGGGCTGCATCAAAAGCAGCCTGACCAGCAGGTCGAGGGAGATGATTCTGCCCCTCTACTCCGCTCTGGTGAGACTCCCCCTGCAGTACTGCCTTTAGCTCTGGGGCTCCCAACACAAGAAGGACATGGACGTGTTGGAGCAGGTCCAGAGGAGGCCATGAAGATGATCAGAGGGCTGGAGCACCTCTGCTATGAAGACAGGCTGGGAGAGTTGTGGTTGTTCAGCCTGGAGAAGAGAAGGTTCCAGGGAGACCTTAGAGCAGCCTTCCAGTACTTAAAGAGGGCTTATAAGAAAGATGAGGACAGACTTTTTAGTAGGGCCTGTTGCGATAGGACAAGGGGTAATGGTTTTAAACTAAAGGAAGGTAGATTCAGGCTAGATGTAAGGAAGAAATCTTTTACAATGATGGTGGTGAAACACTGGAACAGGTTGCCCAGAGAGATGGTAGATGCCCCATCCCTGGGAACATTCAAGGTCAGACTGGACAGGCTTTGAGAAACATGATCTAGTTGAAGCTGTCCCTGGTTATTGCAGGGGGGTTGGACTAGATGACCTTTAAATATCCAACCCAAACCATTCTATGATTCTACGATACTACGATTCTATGTTTATATGATTATGTGGTTCTATGCCTCTATTCTCACTCCGCTTCAACTCCATTTAATTTACTGTAATTTCTATTTTTTTGCCCAGAGTGACAGGTCTCTTTACTTTGCACCAAACTCTTTTCTAGATCTTGGACGCAGATACTGTTAATGAAGGTTCAGCCTATGAAGACAGCAGTGAAGACCAGTGCTTGGCTAGCAGGTTCCACTATACTAACTGCAACAATACTGTGGTCAACATTGTTCTGATCTGACCCTAAACCTAGAAGAGGAAAGGAGATATCCCAGAGAAAACTAAGTTGGGGTTGAGATAAAAATGAGTAATTCTGAGCACAAGCATGAAAGTCCCAGGAGTGGATCACAGGGCCTTCAGTGCTTGTATCTGGGCTGCAGGTTGAAATAGTACTGCTCTGAATCATTTATAGAGAAAAAGCCATAAACTGCAAACCCAGGAAAATGTGAGGAATGCATTTCTCTGTTATCCTCAGGCACTGGCTCTTTGTACAATTTTACATATGCTGCTTGTTATGATGATATTGATTAGTAAGTCAACAGAGGCTTTCACTAGGGACTGCAGATCTCTCTACTACTGCTCTGTAATATTAAAATGTCATTACTGAGTCACCAACTTTTTGCCCTGCTGTAATGTTATTCTCTGATGATTGCCTGTCTGAGCTGAAATTTGAAACTGTCACCCACAGACTCGTAGAAGTGGTTCAACTTCACTTATAAGGAAAGTTAAATTAAATATTCATCCCTGGACTGCATTTCAGGTTCAAACTGACTGAAGTTCCTCAGGGCAAAATGTACTTAAGTCATAGACGATTTCTTTCAGTTTTAAAAATTCAGGATGTCTATTTATCAGGGCTGGACAGTCAAATAATCATTTATCTGGAACTTTTGTACACAGATATTCTTTTCCCTGCTTTGCAGTATGCTTTTAATTATTTTGGCTAGGTAAAATCCTCCTCCAACATGGATTACTTTTAGTACACTTAACATCCAGACTGATCCCCTCAACATGTAGCTGTTCACATAAAATGACAATAAATTGTGGAAGAGCTTAAGTTTGGACCATCTGAACTTCCTTCCAGTGGTGAGCATTTCTGCAAGGAAGCAGCCTTTGAAATGAAGGTGAATCACTTTCATGAGTAAGTGATTACAGTAATGAATAAAGCCCAGTTAAATCTTCAGATGGATGTAATGTCTTGAGACTTAACTCAGCTTCTAATTTACAGTTTCACTTCAGGGTTTACCTACTCTGGAACCAAAAAGTTCTGAGCAAATAAAGATAAAATGCTAAATTCCCCCCTAGACGAGATTTCCTCTGAGTACAAAGAGTGGGAAATTCACCAATCCAGAATATAGAAGTAAAGGATTTTCCCTCACAATAGAAATTATTTTCTTTGACAGTTGCAGTCAAATTAATGGAAAATGGCCCACAGACTTGAAATTTTATTCATACACAGAGCTCAATGGGGGAAACACTATTTTATAGAGAGTTTTCTTGTTTTATTCTCACTATTCTTGCTCTAACACTGGGAATTTAGCATAGGATTCGGTAATTTTTAATGCCATATGTATTGGGAACCATGGGGTTAACAAGAATGATTTGGTCCGTATGGAACATTGCCCTATCACATGCTGATCATGTAACAATGAACAGCTAAAAAAGACGTGCGAGAGGAAACAGCTTGTCTCAAGAGGACACCAAAGAGAAAGTAGCTGGGGAGCTACGAAACTGGTGTTGAAAATCCCGCAGAACGACCTTGAATAGACCACAAAGGACAGTGAGGAAGATGAAGAATGATGAAGAAACGACCATCCAAGCACTTACTAGCCTCCCTGTGTGAAAACGACACATGCACAGAGGGAGTGTTAGCTGTGTAACAAAGATGGAAGGTGTTCCTGGGACAGGCTGGCCCCCTGTCACGGGACTACCACCAAAGGATAGGACAAAAAGAGGGAAGTCCCTCGGTTTAGTGAGGTATGTAGCTGTATAGAGGACCACATTGCCTCCCTGGGAATGCCCGGAAAGATGGAACCTACTACCTGAACCACCATGCGAGCCTAGAAATGCATCCTCTATGTGCGATCATCTGTTTCGGCATGAATTCACTTGCTGGGTCGGTATGTATTTAAAGCAATAAATGCATAACAGCTGAACACAAACAGAGTGAGTGTGTCTGAATGAGTGGTCACCGAGATACACTGAGCAGGTGTTACCCCATCCTGGAATTCTCCTAATACACCATATTACTAAATTCTACTGATAGAGACATTATATTTTGGGAGTATCCCAAAGCCATGTATACTACACAGTGAAAGACTGAGCCAGATGCTGCAGGTACCAATATGGACAAAGCTGTCAAGAGACTTAGTAAGCTGCTAAGTTCCAGGGCGCCTCAGACTAACTCTATCCAGGCAGTAGGACAGAGGAGAGGCAGAGGGATTTGGGAAAACACTTAATTCATGACTGCCCCCCATGATCACTCCCAAATAACACCGAGAAATAAGTAAAAATGACAATATTTAATATCTTCCCTCCTTTCACTACTACCATCACAGTCAAAATATTAATAAGTAAATCTAAGTTTTATAAAATTGTGAATTCAGAAAAATAAAAAAGTATGTGACATAAAAGCAAATAAAAGTGTCAATGTTTATACATTAATGTGTTTTTCTAAAAATTACAACCATCTCAGATCTGCAGCTTCGTATATGTAGAAATTAAAAATTCATCAGCACAGCATCTCTTTCTCTCTGTGCAAGCTAACTTTATGTCATATGTTAAAGATACTTCTGAACATATTCTGTGGAGTTCTTCCTTGCTTTACTACAGACAAGGTGTAAAGGTTGAGGTGCGATATAAAACAATTTCCAGCAGAAAGACAATAAAAGTGGAAACATATTTTTGGGAAATCAGCAAAATATATGACACATATTTAAGGCCCAGGCTGGTACCAGATTTAAATGAGAACCATTGGCTATAATGAATAGTTGTTGTCTTTAGTGAGTACTGGCCCTTTTATCTCTAGAGTAAAATCCCAACTTTCAGTTAAAAAAAGCAATCCAGAGCACATCAGCCAATAGCCTGATTCAAGCACAAATTCTAACCCTTGGTTTGGAACTTCTGACTTAAGCAATGCAAGAATTCCAATATTAAAGTGTGGATTTTCAGTTTCTCTTGTATAGTCAAGACTAAGAAAAGCACTGAAAACCAGTCTAGGAGTCTTTGGGTCAACTTGCATGTATAAAGAGATTTTACTTCTTTTTTTTTGATGAAGGACTCACTATGATTACATAGCATTCAATTTGCAGGTAGAATTTCAACCCTGTAAGGCAGCACAATCAGCAAGACTTTTCTTCTAGATTACATCCCCATTTTTACAGGAATTTCCAACTTCTTTTAAGTTAATCATCTGCTTTGTCTTTGATCCATATCGTACAAACAAGTTCTGTCTTTCTAAGGTTTTAAAATGCCAGACAGGCTTGTGTTTGAATCTATGACATTCATGCTTATCTTCCTTGTATGACACAACAGTATTTCTCTCCCTAGGCTTCTCATCTATATGAAAGAAGGTCTTGGCCTCATGCTCTTCCTCCCCATGCAAGGTACTGTGTAGGAAAATTACTTCTAGATTAAACTTAGCTTCTGCCTAAGCAGGTGTCAGAACCAAATTATGAAAGGACTAAACTCAAATTACTAATTGTGGAAAACATATGTTTTATCTCTGCTTCTTTTTGATGAACAGCACAGCTAGAAATATTTAATTATTGTTTAATTATGTTTACCAGAAGTATATACAAAAACTATAATCTTCCAGGGATGATTTCTGGGAAAGAAATTTTAATCAATGCTATCAATGCAGAGAATGCAATACTAAAACTTATCTGTCATTAGAGATACTTTTTTTCCTATTAATTTATATTCATAACAAGAACAAAGAAATTGTCTGTCGTTCCTCATGGATCAAAATTCCTACTTAAAAGAAAGGGAAATTAGTTGAAGAGGACACAAGTGTCAGTAATGTGATTGAATTCTTTATCCCCTGGCATCCTGAATTGTCCCTGAGTAATGGTTAAGCATTGTCCCTAAATCATTAGTATATTTTCTTAGATTGTGCATGTACCTGAAATCCCAACAGATTTTTCATCTCCAAGGTGAAATAATAAAAGCAACAACATCTAGCTATTAAATACCCATTTCTGATGCCAGACAAATTAATTCTCTCATTCTGGGGCTAAGCCTAATGTATTTAAAGATAGGTACTTGGAAGAAAGATTACTTGTTTATCATCCCACTAGTTATAGTGTCCCTCCAATTGATTCAGAGAGATTCAGCAGAGGACTGTACTTTACCACGCAACAAGGGGAAAAAAAAAAAAAAAAAAAAAAGAGTTACGAAAGGATTATAATTTCATAAAACATAAAGTGATTCAGGGTTTCTGAATTTCATAAGTAGTCTTTCATAATGGACACACTTTCCTCGATTTACGGAATCATCTTCTATTTCCAGTCCTTTAGAAGCACCAGAAAAGTTACTATGTTCAAATCCAGTGGTGAAGCAAGCTGGGTATCCAGGGATTATAAAGACACAATTTATCAATATTTTACATAATAAGTGTATCTTTCTCATATCTACAATGACCGTAAAGTGAAATTTCAAGGTCCAAGCAAGTTCCTTTACAAAAAAAAAAGGAAAAAAAAAGGGATCATTTTCCTTTGAAGTTTATATCAAGAACTCATTGATATAAACTTGGCATTTAAGTTAAACTAGATCATGAAAAAAAAATCTATCAATCTTGATAAAAGCATTATTATATCCTTTTGGATGGTTCTATTCTGTCTCTTGGTATACTTCATGTGAAATATTTTTTTTTCTATGAGGGAAAATTAATACATGTGCTGCTATTTTACAAATCAGCAAATCAAAAATTAAATTCATGAACATATGGATTCTTTCCTTTCTCAGATGTGTTACAGCACTTTTATTAAAGTGATAATTTAGGACATAAAGAGAGAATTATCTCACTTAACTTTAGAACTCAAAAGTTACATGTTTAAGCGTGCAGTAGTCATGTTAGTGTTCTTTACAATCAACGTGTAGAATCAGAGGAGAGTACAGAGGTGTCTTAAATAGTTATCCAACAGATTGGAAGGATCACGCTCTCACGATCCCTGTGTCCTTTCACTTAGTACAAGTATGGCTGAGTAAGTCTTGTTCTGTGGATGACAGCTAAATTTAAGAAGTCTAAATTAATGTACATCAAACTAACCCAGGGTGTATAAAACATTTTTCCTAATGCAACATATTTTTTCTCAAATGTTATAAATGTGACAAAAAGGTATAGATTTCCAGCTGAGTCAGATATGTAACATAATTTTATGAAATACCAAACAGAAAACTAATGAAAAAGTAGTGCAAACTCTTTTCTTGTATAAAAATGTCAGTTTTACCTTAAGAAAAAAACACAATGGCTATCGGTTAAGCTATTGAAACTAATATTATGGCTTTTTTAAAAGGGCAAAACAAGTATGTACGAAATGGTATGGACTCATCTACGCAGAGGAGAGTTACATGAGAACTCACAGAAGCCACGTACTGATTCTTTAGTTCAGAACCATATTGACTGTCTTAAACAAAGTCTGTTTGGTTTTATGTATTATATTTTATAATTCTTTTAGCACTATAATAAATAATGTATGAATTCACATAAGAACTTGAAAAAAAAAGGTACGTGACATATCTCTGAAAACACGTTTTTCTACTAGGACTGGACAAAGCTGTGATTTGAATCAGAAAGAAGAGGTTTTCCCTTTCCTGGAATGTGGTGGAATGATCATGCCTAATGAAAACACAAGCAAGAGTCAGCTTCAGGCAAAAAAGCAATAGATGGGGATTAATGAACCGGACAAATTCCCTGAACCCTGCCAATAAAACATCTTTTGCCTAAGCAAATTTTTCTGTAGCAGAAAGAAGGTATCTTATACATGGATCTGTCTAAATTCCTGCATGCAAACTGTTAGGAGATTACAAATCTGTGGGTTGTGACTATGGTATTAGAAGGAACATTATTTGAGAGATTTTGATTAAAAATTAGCAAAATCGCTTACTCAATTACTTCAAAATGAATGGAGTAGATTTTCCAATCCAGAGACACTTTTATATTAGTAGCTAACCATCAAGCAAACTACCTTTTTATGGTCTCCAAATCTTTTATTAATCTACCAGACTGCAGATTATAATAAAGTTGAAACTTACACTACCCAATATTGAATACAGTTCAGTATAGCTTGCTTCAATAAAAAACACACCAGAAAAAAATCCAAAGCCTTATTGACATAAGTTTCCTGGACTGTGTACTTCGTCTGCCAAAAGAAAAGCATTGCATACAAACAGAACAAAACCACAAAGTTGAATAGAAGTCTGTTTATTTTTAAGAAATTGTCTCAAACAATTGAACCAATAAAATCCAAATAAGCACTAGAAGAATGTCATATTTCATTATTCTAATGATCTAAAAAATTCCTGATGTTTAACTGAGGTGTCAAGAATATATCTTCAGCTGCTTAAAGTTCACCATTTCCTCACTCACACAACTACTACGTAATGACCATTTTCTAATATGCTTAACGCTGCAATTAGGGCACTATTTAGAATCTATGCTAAAAAGAGACAGTTGCACAAAGCAATTTATGCAATAGTCTAATTATTATCAGCGACATTCCAGAGCATCAATTTCCTCATATCAGTTTAACAAAACTTGAACCTCTCAGAAGTATAAAAGTTTGCACATACTAAAAATACACGAGGGTTCTTGTATTCATGTTGAAATTTACTATAATGCAAGTGACACTGTACGCACGTGTGCAATGTAGAATGCAACTAATGTCTACAGTATTTCCCCAAAAATCACTAGCTCAGATTGTGGTTTATTAGGTTTTGACTTACAGCATGAAGCTATTACTGCACAGCACATGTTAATAACAGAATTACTGGTTTGGTGTCTAAAAGCCACTATGCACATGATATTCAGACACACGCACAAAAGGGTATAAGTAAAGAACAGAATTGGAATCCTCTCATCAGAAGCACCTCTTTTCCATTCTTTAATCTTTCCACATCTCCCTCATCCCCTTCTTTTCTTTTTCAGATGCATATATGCACCTTAACTCTACCGGTGCAATAAGGCTTACTTAGGGCTAAGGCACACGATCAAGCAAATGAGGTTTCAACCCATCTGTGTGGTAAGTAACCATCTGCATGTTCTTAGCCCACAGCAAATGCAGGTAAATCCATATGTTTAAAGTTCATTGTCAGTTACTGCAGTGCAACCGGTTCATGATAACTTGTTCTGGCTATAGTAGTAGTTTCATTTTGCATTTATCTTAATTGTCCTCATTGTTCATTTCCAATGGGTTCTGCAGTAAAATGGATATTTTTACTGCAAGCAGATGAAGATGAAAACTCTAATGTAAAGTTCTTTGCCTCAGTGGCTATGATGCTTATCAATAGGTGCCACTTGTGAACCTAAGTATCACAAGACAACAAAATATTAATAATATATTTTGGACCCTGATAGGTGAGTTACAGTATCATGTTTTTTTTAGTGTTATGTTCCTCCATAACTTAACTTGCACAAGAACTATCAGCAAACAGGAATATAATATCAACTATAGTAAATATTACTGTAGTACATGTTCCTATCTTGTTTTCCATAAATATATTTTACTCTCAGTCAATAATTTCATTTCATAAAAATAAAGTGATCATTTTATTCACTTAGCTCTCCAAACAAAGTAACCTTCTCCCTCTCTAGTTTGAATTTGGCACAAGTCAAAACTACAGGACCTTTTTTTTTTTCCCCACAGAGAAATATTACTCTGACAATTTAGATTTTTAAAAATGAGAGACAAATTACACTGTCATTTAACTGGACATTGATAACAGGATGGGTAAACACTCTATGAAATTTAAACTACATTTTAATGTAGGACATATTTTGCTGTCAACTCATTTTAGAAATCTTCAGCATCTTAAATAGCAATTATATAATTTTGTAACCCCAATAGAAGAGATATACACAATATTGTCAGTTTAGGTACCACACGTATGCCAATATGAGTGTATATGACTGCTATACTATTTTTTCTTGCAGTTTCTGCATTATTTTTTTTTCTGGGATTTTAAGGGGATTTTTTATTCTTTTTTTTTGGCTTGTAGTGACAGGTATGCAGATGGGAATCAAATTATATGGAATATCTTACACACTGTGATTGTCTATTAAAATTAAATTGTTGTTTTTTTCAATATTGTTATCCCTAAAGTTTTGTTTACATTTTAAACTTTATATATATTACATAATAATTTAAAAAGCATGAAGATTTTTTTCTCTGTAGCCTTTTTATTTTCAATGATACCTTTGCCAGTACCTGCATGTCTTTCATGTAACTTTGTTCTCCAGTAAAATTCCAATGCCCTTGCTCTTCGCTTTAGACAAAAAAATGAAGCCTATAAGCTCCAGGCGTATCAATCAAAAACAACAGAGTCAGCACTAAGTTTAATAATGAAAACCATGATTTCATAAATCATCCTCCACAGGTTGGGGTCATCTTTTAAAAATTTCTTATCAGGTGAAGCTCAAGATTTCTCAGACTCTCATTCTTCTTTCTTTAATGAAAACAATAGGAAGGATGTCAGCATACAAATGATGTGACCCTCTTTAGCTTAAAAATATCCTGAAAATGAAAAGATTATGCTTTGCTTTGTCCTTGAAACTGTGAAAGTCAGAATTTCTACCTCCCCTCCACAAAGTTCAAAGAAAAAATTTTTCTCACAGCTCCATAATGAAATAAAAGTATCTAATCATATGTTGATGTAATTTAATAAACTGTAGATTTAATTGAAAGAAGCTAGTGCTATAGGAGACTTTCTCTACTGCCTGTATCCAGTATATAACAGTTTGTAACTGCCTAAGTGGCTTTTGTTAATGTATATCCTTAAGAAAGCCAGAAGCCCTCTATTAATGAAATTACATATTTTTACTTCCATCAACAAGTTTCAATGCATTGCTTTACATTTTAGACATTACTGTAGTTTGGAAAAACACTAGCAAAAAATAAATTCATTGTTCTGTCTTTCAAGCTTAAATTATGAAAAAAAGATGAGCATGGCATTCAATTTCTGCTAATAAAAAGCAGATTTTTCAACCCTCACCTTCTGGACCTGATGCCCCACTGCATTTCTGTACTTTTACATTCACACAGTCTGACATAACAATAACTTGCAAAATTCCATTTTTAAATTTTTGCAAGGATCTAATCTACTCCCTCACGAAGCAATTAATTTTCTCCCAAGTAGAAAAAACTAAGAAAAATCAGAGGCACAAACACCTACGGGAAGGACAAAAAAAGAAAAAGAAAAAAAAAAAGCCTTTACCAGTTTCTATCTGTCAAACTGAAAGAGAAGTATCCCTCAAATATGACAGTTTTAGAGATGCACTGCAAGGTAGCAGTAATATCTTAGTTAATTGCACCTGTACTGTTCTGTAAACAAAATCTGGGTCATGCCCTGCTATTGATTTACTACAATTAGAAAAGTTTCTATGTTAATATGCGATCAATCACCATTATTATCACTCTTAGAGAGGGATAAAGATTCTTTGAATGTATCTGGGCTGCTGGCTGAGATGCATCTTTAAAAATAGACTCAGACACTGTACAGAGGGCAAAACTGCAAGAACAGATCAAATGTGATCAAAGTACACTTTCTGAAATAACACGTATGTGAACTGGGATCACGTTGGCTGAACTACATATCACCCTGTATGAAAGAACAGATACGTCATTCAACGCAATGAGAAATACCAAGTTGTGGATGCTACCTTGAAAGGAGCAAGATCCTTTCTGTGATATCACAAATTAAAACCTTAGCATTGATTGAAGCAATATAATTAGCACAAAACTTACTAAAATGAAGAGAGGAAAAATTCCAAGAATGGTTCACAGGCAAGAAGAGAAAATGTCTCCTGAAAGGTCCTGACAACTATATTGCAAATTAGACCTCACCCTGACCTGGTGATGTCAACTCTATAGCACACTGCTCCTACATCTAGAGATTTAGGTCACCCAGCACAGCTTTGCTGCCAGCACATGTGAAATCCACAATTTGAACTGCTCAAATGCTATTTGATGGTAACCTGTCTTCTAAAGTCTATGTAGAAGTCTTCTGAGTGTTTGCCTCAGGCAGGTGTTGCTATGAACTTTACAAAGGAGTTTGAGATACTATACTGCAAAATGAACAGTTCAGATATGAGCAGACCATATGACTTACTAGTAAAAATAATTTGACACCACTTAATAAGTGGTGGAAAACTTGAGAAAAAAAATGTTTTGCTAGGAAGATACTATTTATCAAAAATTTACCTTTTTTATTTTCTATGTTAGAATTTTGGAGCTTATCTGTATTAAGCTGCCATGAACTCCTGGGGACTTTCATTCACACTGAACAGTCTTTGAGGGTCTGTCCACACTCTGCCATATGTGAACTGTGACATATCCTGAACTATCAAAGTAAATGTTAAGATTCAATATATTATAAATAAGTTTAGTTCACCACTTTCTGGATTAACAACCTGTCATGAGTATCAAATAGCACAAAATACTTCCAAAAACTAAGAAACAAATAGATTTTTAAATTGTTTAATAAGCTGCCAGTGACACAAACAAGCTCAGAAATCTCTTTCAAAGGGCAAGAATTGACTATGAAGACGTGGCAATGACAGTGATTAGTTCCACC
Source organism: Cariama cristata (assembly GCF_000690535.1). Classification (NCBI taxonomy): domain Eukaryota; kingdom Metazoa; phylum Chordata; class Aves; order Cariamiformes; family Cariamidae; genus Cariama; species Cariama cristata. The sequence continues at coordinate 58,964 of NW_009622515.1, read as the reverse complement.
TGCAGGAGTCTTGGATGACCTCACAACTTCCATGTCAAGAAAAAATAGTGGTGCATATTCACAAACTCAGTAATTCCTATAAAACAACTGAAATATCTCATCATAGTTACTATTGAATTTACATAAATGCCTGAAACCTCTTAATGGAGGATGGAAAATGGTGCCAGGTATATACAGAGAAGCAATTGTGTGGTCATGAAAACTTGAAGTTTTACAGCTCCAGGCTGAACAACCCCAACTCTCTCAGCCTTTCTTTGTAGACTTTCCAGACTTCTGATCAGGTCTTTTCGTGGCCCTCCTTTGGACCTGCTCTAACAGGTCCATGTCGTTCTTCTACTGGGAGCCTCAGAGCTGGATGCAGTACTCCATGTGGGGTCTCATAAGAGTGGAGTAGAGGGGCAGAATCACCTGCCTTGACCTGCTGGTCACGCTTTTCTGCACAGCCCAGGATATGATTGGCTTCCTGGGCTGCAAGTGCACATTGCCAGCTCATACCTAATTGTTCATCCAACAGTATCTCCGAGTCCTTCTCCACAAGGCTGCTCTCAATCCCTTCATCCCCCAGCCTGTATTGATACCTGGGGTTGCCTTGACCCAGGTGCAAGACCTTGCACTTGGCCTTGTTGAATCTCATGAGGTCCACACGGCTCCACTCCTGCCTACCAGAGTTAACCCTCAAGAATAATGTATTTTTATCTATCCATCTATCACATAAAATACATGAGTTTGTATGCATATGTATGTAGAATGTATACAAAATATGTACGAATGATACATTGTATATGTGTATACTCATTGAAATGTTTTCTTTATTGGAGGGCACATACAGTGCTGTACATTTGCAGCAGATTTAACACATTTTGAGTAAAAAGTTTAAAGGAAAGACCTTCAAAAGCATAAGCAATGCAAGTTTATTGAGCACCTAGCCAGTCCTGTATCTGAATGACTGCTTCTATGCCAGTCATAATTTTACAAATTGTGGAAGAGTCATCTTTTGGATTAGTATGAGCACATAATCCTCAAAATTCACAATACAAAGCAAAACCCTACTCTAAGTAAGTCCTCCAAAGTTCTCCGCAAATTAATTGGTCTATAACACAGTCTGGCAATAAACATTTCAGCACTTCATGCTAAAAAACTTGTAGTTAGGAACCAATACATGACTCCTTCTTAAAATGAAATACAGACATTTAAAATGCCAGTTCCAGGCAAAGATACTGTCCATCACTTTCCAATACCAACCAAAAAGACAGATTTCTAGCTTTACAAGACAACTTTTTTGTAGTGAAAGTTTTTTGTGTATCAATACACCAGCACCAATCCAAACCCACAATACTGTGCTTAGAGAAATAGACACTTAATGTTCTCTTTTGCACTCAATTTTTTTTTAAGATTTTCTGGTTCATCAGGGGTATATAGTGGATTATATCATTTATAACTTTTTATTCCTGTATTCTGTGGGGCTAATGTTGCTAAGCTGAATATAATATATGGCAAAACAGGATGATATTAAAAGAAATTATGTGATCCTTGCTATGGCTAAGAAAATATCTTTTTAATATTATAAGAATTCTTTACATGTCATCCTAATGCGATTTGAATCCTCCTGTTTTAAAAGGAATTAGTGTATTAAAAAAAGATTACTTCTCTTTTCTCTTTCTCATTTATTACTAACCTAAGGAAGTATGTAATAATTCAATTTAATTTATATTTCCCTGAAGAAGTGCAATTCAATGGATAATACACGAGAAGATTCTGTATTAATAACACCTAGCTGGAGACTGTACAATACATATGGTACATAGTGGTTACAATTAAGTAGGAAGACCTGAGAAAGAGGCATTTATATCAGCAGTTTTGTACTGCTTAGGAAAGTAATGGGCCCTGAGGCAAAGCTGAGGGACTTCTTTATCTGCTATGATTAAAACTATTGATAATTCCCAAAGTGGTAAGTTTGGCTGCTGTTCCACATTTTATTGCTTAAGATATTAACGAGAAAACAGAAACACTGCCTGTCTTATTTAGCTAATACCAGAGGCCATATTCCATTTGCCGTTTCTTCATGATTAGTCTACAGTACTATTGTTGATTTCATGTTTTATTAAATGTTCCCTGGCTTAACACATCTACTAGGAGAGCGTAATAACACTAGCGGTATGCCAGGTCTTCTGTGATACCTCAAGAATATCTTTATTGTGACTGGTTCTACAGTTTCATCTATTTCTACTCATCAATATTTGGATACTAATCCAAGTTAGAATAAAATTTGTGGTTTAGATAAAAATGTTGCTTCCATATATAATATATTGATTATTTGTAGAAATATTGAAAACTTGAGTACAGCAGAGAAATGCTGTTCTCAGGGGAGAGCAGTAGAACAGTCTTCCCTTTAATCATTACACTGATCTCCAGTCAGCACAGACTTTGTTAACACTGGGAGTTATCCTTTCAAGGATACCAACAATGAAATATTCCATCTAAGCAGCAACACATTGAAAGAGCAGGGATCACTGGTTCAGTCAGTCACATGAAGAAACCCAGTCAGAAACCAAGCAATGAGAGTTGAAGCACTGATTATAAAAATGAAGGATGAAATGAGTTGTCAACTGTGGTGTCTGATGATGAGAAACAGTCATGACAGTTACTCTACAGAGTGGTTACTTGGGACATTAGATAATCAAGAATATCAGACTCCAAAATTCACTTCTGATCAGCAACAACACATTTACTCTGACAGCCATGGATAAAAGTATAAAATAGTACTGTTCTTTAGAATAGTATAGAGTTGAAGAAAAAAAGGATCTGGTTGGTCTGCTGGCAAGATTTAGAAAGAAAAACAGATATTTCAATATTTTCTTTTCAGAATTGGTGCTAGCTATTCAGATTAGAAGAACTAAATGACAAGAAGCTAAACATGGTGGGAGCATAATAAGGCTAGAAGGTAATAGGAGACTATTTGGAATGATACCAATCAGAAGAGAGATTGTCTGTTGCTACCATCTGTAACGTGCTCAACAGGTAGCTTGCGAGTCACCCTGTCTGAACAAATGGGCCTACCCAGTCAGGTTTGCCTCTTATCCATAAGCTTCTCACTTTCCTTCAAACCCAGACTCTGAGGGAAGAGACTGCAACATGATATCCCCACACCAGATAAAACATGGCTATGTATTTCCTACAGAAAATTCCAGTTATGATGGGAACAAGTTTTCAGACAGAAGCTTTTGGCTTTCACTAAAATAACCATTACAGAACTTTCAACTTTTCTGTGGAAAACAGATATGTTCCATACCATACCAGGCTATACATACTATATACTATGAATATAAATATATTAAAAAAAATTTCCATCACTGTGGTGCAGAATTTATGTTTCATACATATGTACAATTTCGCTATCACTCTCTATCAACAAAGAAAAAAGAATGACTCTAGATTATTTTCAAAGGGAAAACTTTAAAATTTGTGGACTTGGCAGAAAAAAAATTGATTAAATATTTCACCAGTGAAATTCAAACATGTTATTTATTTCTCAAAATGGTATGTCTTATATATCAAATGGGATATCAGACAACTAATTCAATATAATCTCTCTCTAGAGAATTCATAGATCTATGCTTATGCAACAGTAATTAAAATACTACACATATGTTGAAAGTACGTGTTATGATTATTCTGTTTTATATCCTTATGGGCATAAAATTCTTTCCTTTAAAATTTTTTATTCTACAATAATAAAGCTCACAACAGGTAAAACTTTTAATTCTGACTTGATTGCATGGTAGACCATCTGTTTTAATTTCTCCGACAATTGTCAGATGTTTTGGCAATATGGCTGTAGACAGCAGCCATAGCTCGCATTTGAGTGTCTTTTCAAGACAGAAATACTAGCATGTTTAAGCTGCACAACTTACTCTTTTTATTTGACAGATCAGTGGCAGTCCCATTAAAATAAGATCTATGCTTTTACATTAGCCTGACAAGGGATTACACTAAATAAAATGTTTTTGACTGGCATGAGTTTCCTATTACTCAATTTGTCCTTTGCTGCCAGAATAGGGATATAAAAAAGGAACATAACATGAAAAGTCCTTGTCCTCAGGGTCCTTGAAATTACTTGGAAGCCAGCAGTCCTGAAATTCACATGTATTCTTTATTTAGGCTTTACTAGTACGTTGTTTTCTAATCATGATAATACTAACATTTAAATGCATTTATATCTCAAAAATAAATACCATTCTGATTGATAATTCACTAACAACAGTCCTATACTGACATTTTTGCATGTGCACAGAGCTATTCTTTCATCTCAGATACTCATCTAAACATAGACTTTTTGCCATTCAACACGTTATACTATTATATTTCTGTTTTATTTTATTTCTCTACCAAGTCAGAAGGTAAAGGCTGATGAACTTGGGCCGTTCCAGGATACTTTTAAGCTAAAAAAGGTTATATTGAACCAAGGTCATCAGTGGAATTGGTCAGTTAGCAGCTCTGCTCTCAGATGGATAGTTCATGGTCTGGTTTCTAATGTGACCAACATTACAACATTCAACACTTTATACAACCTTCAAAGAATTCAGTCTTTGTCACTCACACTAAAGAAGAACCTCAGTCAATGCAGAAAGAATTATATGGGTCATAAAACAGCCTGCCTTTTTTAAATGAGCCCAAAGAAAGATTCCCACCTGCTCAAGTAAACATACAATGTGTGTCCTGATTGGAAATCATTCTTGCCAATTCTTTTCCTGCTTAGTGGAAAGGACACATCAGAATTCATCATTTCCACATTGCCAGCTGATATAGCCACCAGGAAAAGCCAAAAGCTAAAATAGGCCTAACCATCCCACAGAATCTTTCAGCCCATAGCTACAAAGTATTGCTTCTTTATCCTGCAGAAGAGAAAAATAAAATTCTTGTGGTTCAGAGATGCACAAAGTAGTAATTCACAGTTAATTCCAGTATTTGCACATCTCATCCCTGGTTTTGAACGAGCAACTCAAGCAATTCCTCAGTTTCCACGGGGTCAGAGGTTTCTGCCTCACTAAATCAAAAGTGTGAAATAATTATGCTTTACATCTAACAACTCAAGTGGGTTCACACTGGCTACCCACTTGCAGACACTGAATGTCTAACTCCTTTGATCCAACTATACTGGCTCATTAAGCAATATTTTCTCAATAATTTTTTGTATGTAAATATTGAACAAAAGGCTAAATACTGTACCAAAGAAGAACTGAGTACTGCACAGTAGGCTTTGATGATAGCAGCCAACTGCCTCCTCTGCAGTTGGAAGACAGCTTGGGTAACTATTCCAAAGATTAATGAGCAATCAGTTCTAAATTAAATCAAGATCCATGTTTAAATCTTTTTCCCTCACACCTTCACATGTCTGAATTTGAGTTACACTCACATAGATAAAATGCAGTATTTGGCTTTGTGTGTTGTAGAACATTATTAGCAGAGTGAAAAATTGCTTCTTTAGCATTTCCTTCACATTTTTCAGCTTTTATTTTCCCAAGCAATTTGAAAGGAAATGGACCGTGATGAAGTTTGCTGCTTCTGCACGAAGCTATAAACAGAAGTTTCCTGTCAGTCATTTCTAGAAACTATACAATCCCATCTTGAAACTGGAACAGAAGTATTAGATCTGTGAGACTCACCTGTTCTGACGTGCCATTTTCATATTGAGCTCAGTTGTTAACTACTGACTAAGCATTTGGGTAGTATGAAACAAATAGTGTAGTGAACAATGTGAAGAAGTGTCACTGAGGGCTTTTCGGCAGCATAGCAACTAACAAGTTATTTGTGCCTATGTAGCCTCTGTAACTCTGCATCTCTACCTCTGTATCAGTTCAGTTTCTAAGTACAGTACTGATACAGAGCACAATACTGATAAAGTTAGGTGTTAGGTGCACATATAACAGTAGTTATATATTGTAAGCACCAAAGTAGCTTTTAGATTAGAGTAAGTAAAGGTGTTGTAGGTTAAGAATAACATTCTAAATATGACCACATTTGGACAGATGGCAGAACTAACAGAAATTAATTTCTTACAGATTTCTGTTCTAATTTCCTAATTGCCCTCTC
>NW_009622515.1:43719-52843 GCF_000690535.1 Cariama cristata | reverse complement strand
CTTTCCCTTCCTCCTTCCTTAATTCCAGCCTAAAAACATGAAGCAGGAATTAAAAGACACCTCAGAGACTGCCAAAGAGATCAGAGGTGCAAAAGTTACCCTATCGGAAAACTTTCAGAACATGTTAATTTGCTGTGCAATTTTGTCCTCCCAGTGTGAATTTGACTCATTTTGTTGACGTACAGCTTATTGTGCATATATGTATCTACAACAAGGAATCAATGATACATACCACCAAATTGTGTTTTTTACTTATTCTTTGTATTGTGGAAAGAGCAAAACCAGAAAAGATAATCTTGCCAAGTTTAATTCTCCTACAGTTCTAAACATATTGAGATTAATTAAGGTACAACAAACCACAGAGTAAATAGGATTAAGAATGTAATATGGCTTTTTTAGATTACGTAGTTATCACAGTGATACTGGCCATTTTGATACTGAATAGCAGTCACATCATGTGCTGCTCTGACATTCAGAACTAGATTTTTCCTTCTCACTTTCCACTATATCTCAAACAAAAGAGACATATTTAGTTTACAGATTTTTTAAAAATAACTAAATGAAAGAAAAAAAGCAGCATTACATCACTCATCATTTTTGTAACTTCTTTTGTATAAAAAGTTGACAGTAAAATGTAGAAGTTTGGTTGTTTTTTTAAAAAGTAGTATATATAAAGAAACTCCCAACAAAAGGCATTCTATTCAATGAAAAAACTCACCTGTGAAAATTACAGCATACCAAAACTGTATTAGAATACAGCTATTAGAGATCAACCAGGTGATGGTGGTTAGATAAAATACGATATCTGTTGTGGAGTTCAGCTGTTATCTGAAAGTACACTCTTGAGCTTTGTGAAACAGATAAGAGAAAGCACTTCTGAGTGGTGGAAAATACATCAACTGATTTAATATATTTAGTATTGACAATGTGCTTAATACTACACAAAATACAGTAGCTTTCAAAATTCTACCTTTTTCTTATTTGGGAAAATCATTATTATATGATTAACTTCTGATACTTTCCATATACTCATGTAAAATCTATTGACATTGATTTCTTTAAGCATACATACCATTATTACATACATATATTTTATTTTAAAATGCAATTATTCTTAAAGTTAAACTAAAGAGATGAACTCTCAGTGAAATTAATCAAAATCTGAGATTTTTGCTTAGGTGTTGCTAGCTAAATAACCTGATTAGAATACCCATCATTATTAGAAATTTTTGATAATCCTCTTAAAATCAATTGAACCTGGGACATACATTGCTCACTCACATTGGGTAAAGGACCTCTGAGCTGGAATATTATGTCTGTGTTCACCCTATCAGCAGAGTTGGCATACAGAAACTTTATGTCTATGCTAATTTTCCTGTTGGGAGTTATCAGTTAGGCACAGAGCTCTGTAAAAATAATTTTGGTTCTTCTAGACCCAAGATATACCAGCTTAGGAGTTTCTGTACCAAACTCACCTATTTCTAGATATGTGATTGCAGAAAAAAGGTGAGATAGGACCTGTCTGCAGCCATCACCAAAGATAAGCCAAGAGACAATATCTTGATATCTTGATACCTGGATTTTGTACGTCAGCATCCTTTCAGCCTCTAGTTTCACGTATAGTTTTCTGTACATGTCCAGTTTCAGTACATAAATGCTGCACAAGGAGAAAAAAAGTCTCTGTATTACATAGTTTTTGAGTGCTTTCTCAGAAAACACTACGTGCCGGGAGACTACCACAAATCTTTCCTGAAAGTGAGTAATTTGAGGTATTTTCATACAGCTCACTACATTAAAAGTTTATTACTGGTAGCTTAAGTTTTCCCATCATAAGCTAATGTTAGTAATTTATTTATCCATCAGCATTTAGTTCTGTAAACAAGAAATATGAATCATAAATAGGGAAACAATCATAAGTTCCAGTTTTCAAAAAGCTCACATTCACATTATTTTATCACCATCGTGCTAGAGAAATTATTGTGTTATATTCAAATAAATGGAAAGTAATGGAAAATGAAAAAGGAGTTGAATTGTCTGTGATGGAGCTTCAGAGTTCAATAAGTAACAATGTTGTACAATGCTTATTTATTTCGTTTAGAATCAAATATGCCCTTTTCTCACATATATTAGATTATAGCTTTGATTTTGGTTTTCATTACTTGTTGATGCTTATTTATTTTGGGTGATTGGCTATCCAAGTATGTCAAGAATATACCATTTTACAAGATTGGTCCCAGCATTATTGAGAGTTTTCAGAAATGTAGTCTGTTTCTCTCATATACTGTGATTGAAAGTTTGATGCATTTATTCACTTATCTAAATACCTAGCTGTCCCACTGTAGTTTCCACTACAAGCAAGTGCTGTGCTGCTTTACTTGGTGCTTCCATGCCTCTTTCCCATTCATCATCTATGTCTGCAAATGGTCAGCTCTGAAGGGCAGATCAGCCACAAGTCCCCAGAGGAGGCACAGATGAGACATACAAGGGACAAAAAAGAACCAAGGACACTGCTAAAGGAAAGGAGACAGAAAGACTGAGCAAACAAGTGAACTAAGAAGAGATTAGGAGAAGAACATGTCAGAAAAGATTAATTTGAAGAGATGAGGCATAAGGCATAACATGAGGAATTTTTCTGGAACAGAGAGAGAGAGAGATGGGTCCAAAAAAAAAATAGAAAGGGAAGAAAAGGATAGAAAGGAGAGGTGAATAAGATAAGCAAAGCCTTTCTAAGTATATCAGAGTAGCACCAGACTAAAAGAAACGTGTCAAAAAAGGGCAGGATAAAATAAGTGGTGAGCATAATGAAGGAAGGACTTGGTAATAAAACACTAAAGGAGGAACTTATGTAGAAATGTAAATGAACTGGTTAAATGCATTGGTTAGAGTAGACTTTATCCCAACAGACTAGGATGTGACCTTCAAAATGTAATTCCAATGTCACCTGCAGTAGGGACCAAATAAGTTATATGTCACTGTACCCAGAGGAGGTAAAGTTCAATTTGCCTACACTGCTGAGAAACTTGCTAGGACTTTACATTCACTTTCCTTTGAAAGGTAAGACCATTCAGACGATGCTGAACCATATTTTAATGAACACACTTCACATCCACGAATTTAATTAGTTGTATTTTACATGCAGCTATGCTGAATGTCTATTTGTTAGCATGGCCCATGAACTTAGTTTTTTCTAAAGTTTATGGTCTGATTGTCAAAAATCAGATTACTTACCAAAAATGAAACACTTTGTGAACATTAGCTGAAATTTAGACTTCAATTCTCATGGGAGCTCATAAGGAATTTGAAAATATATAGTTAACAGAAAGGTTAATCAAAAGTTAATAGTTCTCATGACTGAGCAGATTGGATAGAAAGTAGGGACACTTTAGTAGCTTTTTCACATGTTAACTCATTTCAGCTGGAAATCTCTAAGGGCTGTAAAGTGACTGTCCTATCTCTGTTTCTTGGATGAAAAGTGTAGGGACATACTAGGGCATTAGTATCTAATCCATTTGACATCAGTTGAGGAAAAAGTGCAAAAAAGTATATTTAGGAAATAAAAAGCGATCTATACAAAAAGTATTACACAGATTAATCTTCTAAATAGATGCTGAAAATGAGTAATCAATGCTGAGAATATCTGGCAAAATTACCTTGAAAAAGTATAAATCAAGACATTGGATATGCTAGTAATTGTAGATATGCTGATGTTTTACACAGTATGATAAATGTCAGAACAGAATACATAGAGAACAAAAGAAAGAAAGAAAGAAAGAAACTCGGCTAAAATACTGTAAGCTTGTGTTACTGAAACATGCAATATATTTCATATTTTTGATATAAAATCTTGTTATTATAATCAGATATAAAATCTAATAGAATATCTTAAAAAATAAAAAGTTTGTAAAATTAAATGTTTATATGGGAAAATTTTAAGGGGTAAATCACAGCATTTTCAAAATTGACAAAATAGAAGGAGGAACAGAGTTAGAAACAGCTCAGGCTTACAAGAACACAGGTTTGACTTATTTGTTTGCCTGAAGGGATGTGACTTTTTTCTTCTTCTTTTTCATAAAAGGATATGCCAGAAACATTTCTGGGAGATCATGTCAATCTACTCCATATAAACGAATAAAAATTAACTGGAAGAGAAACAGAAAGCTGCATGTTTGTCTCCTGGATGGATGCTCTAAACATCGAGCAATAGCAACATTTTCACTCTTGGGTCCTATAAGTATTTGAATAACTTCCTATATTGAGCAGAATGTCTGCAGCAGCATGTACTGAGTAAAATCCAAGTTTTAAATCCTTAAATTCAAAAATACTCCTTTAAATCCAAAATATTTGGCTGGTTACTCCATTTTCAGGTACTGTAGCAATAATGTAGCTGCACTAGGTTCCTCATGAAGGAATACAGCTCTATTAAGATCAGGACTATGAGAAGACCACACCCTTGCAAACAATATCATTGGGTGTTCTTTCACGTCTCTCCAATGTGTACTAAGAATACTGGATAGCCAGTCACCCATCACAAAGCCGGCCAAGGATCACAAAGGACAGAAAACAAATATTCTCTGTATTTCACTTTCCTCCTAAACTGCGCTCAACTCTAGTGACAGTAAAGAGGAAATAAAAACAAATAACATAACTGAGGAAACAATAAATGTGGAAGACAACTAACCTCTAAAGTAACGAAAGGGTTTTTTTCGTTGGTTGATTTTTGTATGTTTCTTTGTTTCTTTAATTCCCTTAAGGATAAGAGAATATTTTTTTTCCTAGAGATGGCATTCTTTTGATTAGCTTCTTATTTCTGAAAAATGTTACAAGAAACCACTAAGTAGCTAAAGCTAAGTTTATCTTACTAGTTATTGAATTGCTTATGGAACCTTAGAAATACATATTTCAAAACTGGCCTAATAGAAAACCTGTATATTAGTTACAAGTGTCCAGTACGGTCTCTGATATACACATTTACTATTAGTATTTTATATCAGCTGCCAGAACGCTATTCAGTCTTTTGTTATAAAATAGAGAATGTGGGCATTTAGATGATTTCTGTATTGTCAGATAAAACTGGTAAAGCTCAGAAGACCAGCCAAAAATTGGCATCAATTTGAAGACATCCTGGCTAAGGTTAAGGGTGGATTTGAAGACAGAGCACCTCCAGCAAAGCTGACTTAAAGCTGACAAAAAGATTGGGCCTATAATAATTGGTATAATTTGAATTTTGGATTTTGTTTTTCCTTTCTCTCTTCTCCCCATATTAGCCAAGCACACACCTTACGTTTCCTGAATGAAAGCAAAATCATGCAAAAAATAAAATTTACTAAACATTGCTAGGATGATACCACAGATTATGTCCACTCTAATCACATGGGAAAAGTGTGGTAACCATAACTTTGATATCACAGAGTCACAACTATTGATCAGTGTTGATTTTTAAAATTATTTTAAGAAATGACTTTTTTTTTTTTTTCCCTCATGGGTATTTTTCAGATCTTACAATGGTAGTATCCAAGCAGGTTGCTCTACACACGTGATTCATAATCCAGAGTTTGAAGGCATTTTGCTGTTTTTCACTACTAATACAGTGATTCAGTTTTCATCTTCCTGTTCTACCGCAGAGGAAAAACTGAAAAGATCCAAAATTAGAAGAAAAGGGTACATTTGCACTTTAATCACTTGTCTGTATTTGCTGCACATAAATCAGACATTCAAACCCCATCAGCATATCAGAAATTATACTCATAGAGTTTTACTGACATTACTTAACAATCTTATACGTTATGTGCTTTATGTCACAGAAGTTTGTGGAATCTGGTTTTGAGGGTCTTTTTTTCTTTTTTTTAATTTTGGAGTTAGAATAAAGGGAAGAAGACTAAAGGAGCTTTAACTTTGTGATTTGTTGGAAGTAAAATCATATAAACAGACAATTGTAAAAACAAAACCCTTCAATGAAAATATGCTGTACGATGTTACTAAAGAAAAACAACAACAAAAAGGATAGAGAAAATAAAGTTATGCACTGAAAATGCCAGATACGCTCTTTTGACTGTAGATATGCATAGGATTTACTCAGTCCAAGACAGGACTGCTTCATGTTTGCATGCCAGTGCTGACACCCACTAATCCTCAACAAAGCTTTTCTGACAAAATTGCTTCACAGTATTGGCAAACTTTCAGGAAATATATGATTACTTGGAACTTCTGTTGTGTAATTCTATGAATCCTGTATGAGTTGTAATCACTCCCAGAGTACTCTAAGTCAGTGTTAGTGAGAGATTCGGTTGGTCATCCTCTTTACTTAAACAAATGGAAGAAAAACACTGCAATTACTAGTTATTTCTCAGGGAGAGGAGGGGGGATGGTCCTCAGGACAGCAAGTTGCCCTTTTTTTTTGGTGTATAAGCTAGTCAAATACTGGAAGTGTGTTGTACTGTTCTCTGTTTTAACACCATATTATCTTACTACATCTTTATAATTGGTACACATATATTTCTCATTTCTTAATGCTTACATTGAGCTTCTGTGGAATACTGAGTTTACATGTACACATTGAGCTTTCTGTGTATCACAAATATGTGATAGCAAAAATCCTTCTGAGTGCAACAACTTCTTTGTCCACTGACATTGATTACAATCATAAAGGTGACAGAATTAAAACAAAAAATTAAATATGTTTCAAAGTAGGACAAAATAAAATCATGTAACAAATTATCTTCATTATCTTCAGAAAGCTCATAAGCATCCACCACCATAATCTAGTATTTCTGACTAGTTTCTCATAAAAAGAATATTGAGGGACAGACTTGACAGCATAAACTTAGCAGATAAGGACCATCTAAATACATTAATTTTAAAGCTAAATAGTACTATTTTGGTCACTTATTTGATCTCATATACAAAAGCAGTAGAGATTCACCTATTCACCTATTAATCTCTTTTTCATACTTACTTCTGTATGTAAAAGTACTTACTGCTTTTTAATAAAAATAATTCCAATAACCTTTCACAGATTTTAAAGAGTAGTTAAGATATTATGCATGCTGGTAAACCATACCTCCTTATAATTCTCCTTTAATCTCTGAAATTCAGTTTTAAAAATCTGGATCTCAGAAGGATTTTAAAATAAAATAACTAATGACAAAAACCAAAGGAATAATCATTATCAACACTGATATATTTGATATAAAAGCACAGTAAATATGGAGTGTTGCACAAAAACTGAAATATTTTGAGAGTTCATCATATAATTTTTTTCATTATATGATTTATCAGAATTTAATCTACTACATATATATATCTTCAGCAGCTTCTTGCTAAGTCCCTCAATGCTTTTTGCTTTTCAGAAAAAAAAAGTTTCCTTATTCCATATCATTTTTCTAGCATAACTATTTTGAAACCACTATTTAAAAAGCCATTAACCCAGAACAGTGAGTGCAAATAATACCTGTCTGAAAAGATATGACAGCCTACATTATTCCCCCAGTACACTGTAACTACTCTGCCTGGCAGATAGCTTCTGAAACAGCTCACAACTCCCATTGAGAAAAAAGTATCATCTGCTTTTGTCCAAGCACATTCTTTAAACACCTCCATCATTTCCACAATCTGCTGGCTCCTATAGCTAGGTAGGGATTAAAATCTGCCTGGCAGTGACTCACATTAATTCCACAGAGGAGCAGCAAAGTCAAATGCTGCACCACCGCCAAGGCTTGAGTGGCACTGCTCCCGCACAGTCAGCTTCCCTGGGGATTGATTGCTACCACAGCAGCAGAGAATCTCTCTGCTAATCTCCTCTAACTGTTGTTGACCTATCATTGCCATCCTCTCCCAAGTATACAATAAATCAAGCACATTTTACATGAAAAATGAAGTAATTACTCGGTGAATCCAATGGCTAATTGCACACAGAAGCCTCTGGGAGATGTGGGACAAATCCATGTCAGATTTCGAAAGGCAGAGAAAAAGGAAACTAAGTTAATAACTCCTCAAATACTGACAGACTGAGAGGGATTGAAATGCACCATTTCTTCAGAGAAACCAATACCCTGTTTAAGGGAAATGGAAAATTCTAACTACATAGTTTAGCTTTACAGCAACAACAGGAGTGATTTTGAGGAAACGCTACCAAAAGCAAACAAATTTCTGGAGAAAAACATCATGGGGCTTCAGTTTCTTATCTCAGATATAACTATTACACATTATTTAAAGTAACCTCTTTTTTATACCTTCCTTGCTTTCCACCTGCTCTGCAACTGTGTACTTCCAAGTCCCATAATTCCTCGTTCAATTTAATTCAGTTCACTCGCTGCCTCCTTCCCCAGCTGCTCTTTTGATTGCTCCTTATCCAGTCAAACCCTCCCCAAACTCCTATTTGGAGTATCTTTCCAGCTGCTTAAATGCTACATATCTGAGCTAGCTGGCTTTCTGAGCTGCATTGTGGAGGGAGAGCAGAAAAGGGACTGGGACAGGGAGAAAGCAGGTGAAAGACAGACAAGTTCCCTTACTCCCATTTGAGTTCCTAGCCAGCCTTTGCTCAAAGCAGATCACATCAGGTGTGATTAGTTTCACCCTTGCAGCTCTGACCTGAATGAAGTATTTTTGTCATATTTGAGCATAGCACCTCATCATCTGGACCGTACTAGGAACTGTAAGAGACCAAAGCACACTCAGTGACTTTTTTAGAGACAATAATAGTGGTCCAGGCAAGTATCTACTGAACACATGTGCTCTTTCAACTTGGCTAAATTTTCTTGGATTGTCACAGAATAGCAAAAGAAACATCCATGACACAAACACCACTTCTCTGCCAAATTTCAAGGTCACTTACAATTTAGCTTTGAAAAACAAAACATTTTTCTCCAGCCTGGCTGCTGGAAACAGCTGAATCATTTTGGTGGATTTTTTTAAGTTGTGACTGAGCTGACTAGCCTGCACAGAAAATTTTAACCTAAATAGTTATAGAACCTGTCAAGCCTCATACGTTTAGTGTGAGACATACATTTTCAGTTACTTCCTAGGTGCTCCCATAGCACTTACCTTCATCTCACATAGCTACAGGGCAGTGCTGAGGTCTTGCCCACAATTCAAGACACCATCAGCAGGATACAGCTGATCAGGTGAT
>NW_009622515.1:0-43688 GCF_000690535.1 Cariama cristata | reverse complement strand
GTGTTTTTGTTGAGGGGGGGGGGGGGGGGGAGCTCAAAATCAAAAACTTTTCAGTTACTTCTTTAAAAAAATTACATTAAAAAAAATCACAATGACTCTTGGAAATTAAATTAGGATGCCTGTGCTTCTCCTTTATTGGTTAGACTTCTCACTAGGGGCTACAAGCCTAGTTACATCAGGGGAGATAATATCATGAGAAAGAAAAAGGGGAACTGAAATCTCTGACCTACAGTTTCTTTAGCTGAAATAAAGCACATTCAGACTCAAAAGGTTTGGATTAAAGATTTTAGTTCATCAGTGGAACTTCAAGACTTTTTAAAAGTAGAAAACAGGAGACATTTGCCCAAGAGTTATAACGTTTTAATACAGAGAAATGTTCAAAAACAAAAAGAAAAAAAGCTCTTGGGCATTGGAGGATCTGAGGTAATTGGATATGATCAGATAAAGAGGAAGGCAATTATTTACATAACAAAAATAAATCCACAGAGGAAAAATAATCTTCCTTTCATGTTATCTTAGAAACAATCAGACATCAAAACATTACTTTCATGCAGCCATGTTTTATTGTCTCCTTAGGCTTAATCAACATGCAGCAATGAGTTGGAGATACTCAGAAATTAAAATTTGATTCCTGCTATCTATGTTTCCTTAGGTCCTCTTCAAAAAGTTTAACTTGTTAGTCTAATGTACTTGCTTATGCAAAGTAAAGACAGTTTATTTTCTTTTTAATATAGCAAAGCAAGTGACACATGTCACAGATATGATAGATGATACAGGTAGTGTTACAGTTGTTGCAGTAAAGATGTTAAACTTGGAAAGCTTGCACCAATCAATCAGTACTACAAGGTGAACAGACAGATGGGCACATTCAGTGGACATTATATTTGTGTGCATATGCTAGAAAGGAGAATCTTTTTATTACTCTCACCTCTTTTTAACAATTACTTTTTCAAAACACCTCTGATCTTAGTTGTTTTGGCTTTCCAAAACCAAATTTCTGTCATCATTTCAGAGCACCTGAATGTCACCTCCAGCTTGAGAGGACAGGAAAGACATGAGTAACCTACTTTGATGCATTCACGTACCTCATGGGTTGGAGGAAAAAAAAATCTTTTACTCTGCTGTTGATTGGTTAGACAGAGGAAGGACACTCAAAAGAAGAAAGTAAATGAGTTTGCTCTGAGCTTTGTGCTGACATGGCTAGCACTTCAGTTAGCCTGATTATGTATATACAAGCCTGAAACACAGAAACAACACAGGCAGTCAATGGCAATATATTAGTGACACTTCAAGACTATTTGTGCAGGGGGAAATGTTTTTTTCTAATTTCTGCTGAAAACATGAAGATGTTCAGAAAAATGAAAATTTTAGTGCTGTACAAAATAGCCCTTTTTTATCCCCAAATACTCCAATTTAAAATTTCTGACAACCAGTATTTCATCTTAATTATAGTGAAGATGGACATCTACACAATTACATATATTTACATGATCAAAGCCCAGCAATGTCATATTAAATCCTAAACATATTTTTATATTTATATATTGAAAACATTTTTCTGGCAAAATATCTTGCCACCAAGGAAATACAAATGAGTGCACTAAAAGTACTATCTTCTTAAATACTACCCCTTTGCAGAGAAAATGAACAATTGGGAATAAGATAAAGGAACTAAGAAATTTATCTGTTTTTAGAAGTGTGTATGTGTCCTAAGGTCTACCAAGTGTCATTTCAGTATAATTTTTTTTGTATTACCTTTTTTTAAAAGATTTGACATACATTTTTTGTTTTTCTTCAATAATAATCCCCCAAAAAAGATGTTGCATGTTTTATGCAGTGAAATGGTACGATCTCAGTGCTGTTTTCTTGTACTGTAAACCAAAAGAGTTTACACTGAGTGGAAAGTATTAAACATGCTTTCTACTAACATACTTACATACTTTACTAATCACTTTCTTTTGAAGTATTTGTATAATTTGTGTGGAAACTCTGATTTTTAGAAGAGTTTTTTGTTTTCTCCTCACTCATCTTCAGTACTTCCACACTATCTCTAAAGGAAACGCTGATTTTCTCTTTAACTTCACATTTGTTTTCTATATACGTATTACTATGCCAGTAGTTTCCTTTAAACCTCATAAAGGACAATCTTAAATCACTATGGAAAAACCCATACTGCTACATATTGAACCAAATATTCAAACTCTGAACCTCTTGCAGCTCAATTCTTGGTGTGTTCCTGATACAAGACTAGGCAATGATAAGGCAGTGAGTTTGACAATAAAGCACTGAATCTGACACACTAAAGATAAATGAGAATTACTGATAGAAAGCTGCTCTAGTTTTGCTGCACTGTATGGGAAGGTGGGTTCATTTCCATCTCCCTGTCAGGTACCTGAAAACAACGGGCCTTATCCCTCCTTAATCTCAATGGGTTACCTTCATAAGCTCTTTAAAAGTTATATATGGAAGCTGGAGTAAGCCGATTAGCAATGGTTGTTTGCAATCGGACATCAGCAAAGTACATAATAATACTGCAACATTACTGAGAATGCAGAATGAGGATGGTACCAGTGGGAAGATATAGCAATCTTATTTAAGACACAGAAGGGTCACATAAAACTCAGAAAATAACCATGTATATTTTCAAATGCCATCTTTTCCATCCTGAAACAGCCATTTAAAATTACTTGACTTTGAAGAGGGCACCTTTGCTGACACTACTCAAACTACAAAGCTTCACTGTAGATCACTTTCTAGGTAGACATTTACTCGTTCTCAAATTTTGACTTTCTGAAGTTCTAAAACAATGACTGATAGCACTTATTTATGTCTATTAGGTATATTTTATTGAAATATCATCTGTATGCCTAACACTCTCCAAAGTATATTTTGTATTTTTACTGCATTAATGTAGCTTTTAAAAATTCACAGTAGCATTTTGTACTGGAACATTCCTTCACTAATATTTGTACTGTGACAATAGTTCAGTTATGATATCACAGAATTATCACAGAATCATAGAATGGTTTGGTTGGAAGGGACCTTAAAGACCATCTAGTTCTAACCCCCCTGCCAGGGGCAGGGACACCTTCCACTAAACCAGTTTGCTCAAAGCCCCATCCAACCTGGCCTTGAACACTTCCAGGGAGGAGGCATCAACAGCTTCTCTGGGCAACATGTGCCTGTGCCTCACCACCCTCACAGCAAAGAATTTCTTCCTAATATCTGATCTAAATCTACGCTCTTTCAGTTTAAAGCCATTACCCCTTGTCCTATCACTACATGCCCTACATATATATGCACTACATATATTTCTTCTCTATCTAATATGGCATTAAAATCAATGTTAAGCAAACTATGATGCCTAATATCCCCTTTCGAACACATTTTAGCCTGCATTGCATCCTTTGAAACAATACCTGTGTCATGTTTGCCCATTTGTCAGTCCTGAATAACACTGGAAATTGAGAGCACAGAAAAAAGGGGGAGTTGATTAAAAATAAGGCAGAATAGCATATACATTAGCTAAAGTTCTGTATGATTCTCCTCTGAGATTAGACAACCTTTTGATTTAATTTTTCCTGACAGTTCAGTATAATATCATAACAGACAGAATGTCCTTGGTTATCACTTTTGCTTCCTCTCATTGTTTGTCCTTGTCTTTTACAGATGCTTTGTCTGGACCACACCACTTTTTTAGACAAAGCAAATAAACCAGGTAGCTTTTTACCCACAGTTTTAGGTGAAAGTAATACGAAGGTTCTAGCTATGATTTTTGTTGCAATTCTAGGTATTGAACTACTTTCCTTTAACATACAGCATTGTGGAAGGTGAACTAAGACATATGGTATCTGCCAATAGTTTAATGTGCATACATGCCAACTTTCAAGGCTAGACTTACTCCCTATTTACATCAGAAACCCTCTAGGGTATGTTCAGATATGCACATAGCCCAAGCTCCTAAATATTCTGAGCATGTTAGTATGTTTCTGTAATTGTGTTGACCAAGCATGACCACAGCCAAGCACAAAATAGCCCAGTCTATGCAGTAATTCTGAAATATTGTGGGGGTGTTTTGAGACTTTGCCATAGTTGTGGTATAGAAAACAATGTGGTCAGAAATAATGGGTGCCGAAGCTGGTGAAGCAAAGCCCTCTCTTCACCTTGAAATATAGATATAGCCAGAGATACTGGCATAGTCATTTAGAGGTATAAAGGTATCTAACTTTAGGGGTGTTAATGACAATTAACCTTAGGTGAATTTATGACAATTAATCTTAGGAGAGTTGATGATGGGAAGTTGATGACAATTAAATGCTAACACTCAGATTGTGAAAGACGTTTTAATGACATATCCACATTAAAACGTGATATTTGGGGTGAATTAGGTCATACAACATATTTATACAATTGAAAATAATTCCTAATGCCAACATACGGGGAAAAATAGAAACATTTGTTAAATGATTTCTCTCTTGAATCCTACTTTCAGAAGGAGAAATTATGCTAAATTTTGGGCCTCAGATTTTCACACTGTAACTGTAATGTTAGCTTTGGTTATATTTAACCCACACGATTTTGTCCATGCATAATGCTAAATATTTTCTAGGAACATCATAAAAAGTTTAAAAATTTTAAACATATTTTAAGTGCTACATGTATGAGGCTATCACCCTATCCTTAGAACAGTGATACCTTTAAATTTCAACTTGCAACAAAGATACTACAAAAATGTACATTTTTAATAATAATGATTCTTACTTATCTTTTCATCCATAAATCTCTACTGCTTTGTTAATACAATCATTTTACCCCTGGGAAAACAAGACAGTGACAAGTGACATCTCTTTTCTCATAGTATACCAGTAAAGAAGGAAAAAATCCCCTCATTTGGCATGACCCAAGATCCAGTCACCCTGTTTCCTATGCATTCTTTGAATGTTCATATTAGAATGATAGATGGCGATGCAATATAGGAAATAGGGTAGATGAATCATTCTGATTAAACAGAAAGTGACTACAACCTTTATAAGAATATTCAATTATTCTTTTGCAGTTATTGTTCCACAACCTGCTAAAAATATTTCCAGGCCTCCAAGCATATTCTAATTTCTCAGACTGGGAGTTGCACTTGTCCCTGGAAGTGCTCAGTATCCTACTATTCATGGTTTACATCCCCCATTACTTGCCATTTCTTTGTTGTAATGATTGCAGAGATTTTAAAGGGACAACAGAGGCAATCTGGCTTTGAAAAGAGCTAGGGATAGATGGAAAATACTTGCTTTTCCCTTTTGTGCATTTAAGGTGTACCAGAAATGCTGTGTGAGAATGAGAAACTGATTTGCTGCAGTGTAAGCTACCAGTAGAAATCTCTCAAGGATACACATTAAAGATGTTTTTAAGTAGGCTGACATCTGAACCCCTCTGAGATTGCTGATTTTTAAACTGATTCCTTTACTGATTTTATCCCATTAACTAATGCTTCTACCAGTTAGTTGGCCATACTGAACATCTGAGAGTAAATGTACTGGTAAACTGAAGAAAGCATACAACTAGCTCTGTAGGTTGTAAAGAAAATATTTTCATATGATTTAAACTGATCATAACTACTACAGAAGGTGGTGCAACCAAGACCTGTCCAGACTCTGATTGCACATTTGTTTCTGTAGCACTGAAAGGTAAGTGGAAGTCTTTGCAAATGACTCAAAGTCCTTTTAAATGTATGGTTATGTAGAATTTGCATATCCAAAGAAGAGGCCAGTTACATTCTCTTTCCTACCCAACTCTGTACACTCATGTTAACTCTTACGAATGCGGATATGTACAAAAAAGTCTATATAAAAGGTGATGGATGACTGCCTACTGGAGAAGTAAATCCCTTTTTTAGCTCTAAGTGCAAAAGGATAGCTTTGCATTGCTCACAAACATT
The DNA here is from genome assembly GCF_000690535.1 of Cariama cristata. Taxonomy (NCBI): domain Eukaryota; kingdom Metazoa; phylum Chordata; class Aves; order Cariamiformes; family Cariamidae; genus Cariama; species Cariama cristata. The sequence goes on along the minus strand of NW_009622515.1, from coordinate 37,759 downwards.
GCCCTGTGCCTTTCAGGTCCCATCTGGCTTTCAGCACTGTGAGATAAGTCACCCATCCATATATTCAACATGGCCAGTTCTCTTTCACTTTAACAACAGCAATAGAATTAGTCTTGCTTCTTTTAAACTATGGTAAAAACAGTTAATTAACTACATAGACGTTAAACAGAGCAATACAGGCAAAGACTGACCTGTTACCATTGCCAACAAAGTATCTCAGTTCAAGTATCCAGCTACTCCCCTTTGGATGGAAAACCACTGTGGTGTTATCCTTAATTCACCTCTTTATTTGTGTTTATCTAAAATGTGATAAATAATGAAAACAAAAGGGGCTGAAGTTACTGAAATGATATTCTCTAAAAGTACTCAGACTGAACCTTATTAATAGCTTGTTCCAAGATGTCCTGAAAGGTTTTGTTCTTATTCTGATTTTTAAAGGCAAAACTTGAACAGATACACAGTTGATCTGTATCACAAAAGTAGGCGTAACAGAGAGTCTACTGTTGGAGTTCAGAATTAAAATAAATTTTAAAAATTCCAAACAAGCATACACCAAATCACACAACCAGTTCACTAGCCCACTTTTCTGGTAGTTGTATTTGAGAAAAAAAGTGAACAGGAATAACACATTTTTAACAAGATATTTGACTGAATGACCCAGTCCTCCAACCTTACTCCTGGCTGTAAAAGGCAGATATAAACATTTATCTTCTCCAATCATTTTTTTAAAACTGTTTAAAGAAAAAAATATTTACCATATATATTTTTTACAGCCCCTCACACAATGGGGTTGCAATAGTGTTGAAGGTTTCTGGTGTTTTGTGAATACAAGGAAAGACAGGGTTTTCTTTTATTTTCTTCATGAATACTACATATACACTAATAAGTTTTCAAGCAGTGAATTAGAACATCCCAAAAGATAAACTATGAAATTCTCTGATGTAAGGATGTAGTGGTCTTCATCTTTACATATATATTGGCCATGTGTGAGACAGCATAATGTAGAGTAACCATAGCAACAATACAATATGTTCAGTAAATCAGCTTGAAAACTGTTGAGTGCATTAGATATGCAGGGCATAGAGGTTTTTTTATCCTGTTGTTGGATCAGGCCCATACTGGTGCTTTATATTAACCATCTCTATTATACATTAAAAGTCACTAAACTTTCCCAAATTAAGCAAAAATCACTTCAGGCTCTAAAAATGATTCCACACTTGAATACAGTCAGGAGAATGTTTTGTTTGTAGAATGCTTTGAAGATAAATCCTAAGCAGAGTTTTTAATCTACACAAGCAGTAAAATAAAGCGCAGGCCTGCACATACTTGTATCAGAGAAAATTTGGAGCTGTATATTACCAGTGATTTTGAGGAAAACGCTACGGTGAATGTATATGTTTAATGCAGTATTCTAAAAAGCAAATAACAAAGCCAAAATATTTTAAAATAAATTTTAAAAGAAAATAGAAGTTCTGAGATCTAAAACCACAATTGTTTTCTATTTACCTTCCTTCACACTATGACCTACACTTTTTTTAACACCTGAAAATCTGTGCTGATCATTAAAGTATTTCAAAGGAAAACCAGAGAACTTAATCTAATTCCTGGGATTTCATCACATGGGATTAGGTTTCTGAATGTGTCCATAAAAATGAAGCAAATAATTATGTCCTCATAAGACTGTATGGTTCTTGATGTATTTTGTGTGATAAGAATATTGTAAGAACACAGGACCATATATTCTCTCAGTTACAATTAAGTAAACAGGTAGATAATTCAGATTTCTGGCAACCCTGAATTTATAATTAAGATTTTCATTTTCATTCTATTTACACAAAGAAATGGAAACATTTCTTAAATATAAATACCTGAGTAGAAGATAAATGCTTACTAAACTAACAACATCAGGTGAAGCTCCTAAGTTTTCCCATCAAATCCAAAGTAATCACTTTGAGCTCTCGGCAGTTTAGATCCTTCGCAAGGAAAACCTGCAGTCAGTTTCAGTGTTATTTCAGTTGTCGTATTTTACCCTCTCAAATTTAATCATGATGAAGTCCAGCCCTCCTGTATCCCTTAGTAAACATTGTTGGGGGAAAATAACTGGTTTTATGTGTCTTTCCTTCACCTCTGCACTCCATTTAGCTGTAGGCGCCACTGTGGAACAGCAATAGCCACAGCACTGTTGCAGAGATGGCAGCACTCATCAGTACTCACGGACTCTAGGGTGCTTCTACAAATGTACCAAGGTAATCTGTTTGCAGAGTTATTGAAATTCAACACAAATTTAAAAATAGCTTTTTTTGTAAGGAGTCACAACAGATACGGTCATTAACACCCGGCATAATTTTTCTTTCTTTTGCGATTGCGTAAGAGACTCTTGGAATGTTTTTTTCTGTTCTTTATCATGGTGCCTTCTCTCTCTATGACTTCCATAGGCCAACTGTTTCAAATCATGTATTTTTACTAAACTATGCCTATAATAAAAATCTTCAAATAAAAGATGGGCCAGGTATGTCACAAGCCTCTAACTAAATTCAGACTGCCCATTAGGAAGCCTTCATACCCTGTTAGCTGCTATAAGGTATACGCGATGACTGAGAAAGCAACCTCTGACCCACTGGCTTTTTCATGCTCTAACTAGTAAGTAGGAAACATCAGGGGTTGAGGGGAGCTCTATGAAACAGTGCTCGTCAGAGCGTGACAAATTGGAAAATGGGTTCTTCTGTATTCTGTAATGACAAGAATATTTAATAGGCTATGTAGGGGGTACATTAAAAAAGATGTTAGCTAGCCTGAAAGTACACTCCTGGGGTGAAGTCCTAGTCCCACTGAAGTCAATTGCAAAAAGTTCCATCAGGTTGAATGGGGCCATAATGTCACTCCTAGTGTACACCCAAGTGAAAATGTCTATTTAATTTTACAATAGATAGGAATGCTGATGTATGCTTTTTGATTCTACACAGAACACTGAAAATACCTGTTTAGGTAAAACGGCATAGGCCAGCATTACAGCCCCCGAGGCTTAAAATAAACCAATTTAATTTTGCCTTCTTACTTCACCACTCAAAATGAGAGTCTGCCTTCAGGTGCTCAGTGGTGAATTATGTCAGCTGTACTTTTTTATCCCAGAATTCAACAGGGTGTAGAGGACCATAAAGTGGATTATTAAAAAATGACTTGCAAGAGTGCAAAATAAAATTTATCTAAGTAGGCTTTTCCCCCTCTCTTGGCTCATAACTCCAATATTAGTAATTTTGCTCCTACTGACATTTATAAGAATTGTGACTGCAGAAAGACTGAAAAGAATACTGTAAAGAAGTGGTCCAAGGGCATAAACGTAGGATCTGTGTTAAAGTCCTTTCTCTTCCAGTACTATCTTGGCAAAGTCACTTTGGACTCAATTTTTAGAGGTATTAGGCTTAAAGAAATACAGACAGGCACCAGATTAGATTTTCAAAAAGCATTTAAGGTATCTAACTCTTTTTAACTTCTATGCTGACTTTACAGAATGGGGGAAAAGTTACAGATTTCTAAGATGGCCATAACAGAATTTGCATACCTTGCACATGCCTCATAATCATAAAGATATCAAACACTATGAAATACTTATGTACACATAATTCACAAACCTCTAAACAGTGACAAGAAAAGAAAGACAGTGACAATCAGGTCTGTAATTATGATGTATTTCCTTAAAATGTGCAATATCTTATTATTCAATCTTATTTATATAAACAGACATACTGGGAAGTAAAGTAATAAAGTATGAATAAAGGTAGCAGACTTGGCCTGAAAATGATTTTGTTTTCACACGCAACATTAATTACCATTTGGATTAGACTGATGTACCATGTATCACTTGGAAGTGGTGTACAGGGAAAGGAGGAATGGAAGAAACCTTAGTGTAATTATCATTCTTTCTTAGTGAATCAGTATGCTTTATGTTTCTGTTTGCTTTCATCTACTAGTCTAAAAATCCTTTTTTGCAAACTGCTGAAGAGTTCATTTCATTAATCCTTTAGGAAGAGTTTCTGTCAGATGCTTTAACTAACAGCTCTTAGCCCCTGGATGAGTTTGAAAGGAAAATATTACTTGGATCAATAATTAAACACCTGAGTTTTGGGGTTACTTTTCTAAAAAAGGAATTATATATTATTATTCTTGTCAACCTTGCTTGGCATTGACTAGCGACTTTAGAAATCTTGTTATAAGAGAAATCTTTTATTTGCCATTGGCCATTTCCTTTAAGCTTAAATGTCCTAAACATTCTGCTTTGGAGAACATACTTTCAAAGAACTCTTTAATCACTGCTATATTAACTGCTGTCAGTAACCAACCACTTCCATGAATGTTTAATACTGTGATGACTGATTTTTACTAAAGTTTGTATTAACTGTGGGTAAGTAAACAATTACAGTCCAGAAAACCTACGAATAAAAGCCATAAAGCACACATTGAAACAGATTAAATGTCTGTTTTTCATATGACAAAAGCTGATATATTAATTCTGGTCTGCAAACAAGTCCATCAATTATGGATCCCGAACACTGTTATTAGTACTTTAATATAGATTTTAATGTTCTAACTCATATTGGGTAGCACTTCACTGTGAAGCAGTCTCATTATTGATTTTAATAGGACTATTTATTAAGTTAAGTAGTTTTCAACATGAGTCAAGATGTAACTATTAAGTATCTATTCATGTAGTCTTATTAGGTATTTTAAGTAGCGAACATCTACGCTAGCATTTTAGTTTTGATCAGAAGTGCACTTTGAAAGGAATCCTTGAACTTCTCAGTTACTGTTCTTTGACTCACAGCACAGAGGATTCTTGCAGCACACAAACAGAATTTTTCTTGGATGAAATTAAGACACAAAAGAAATGCTAGCTGCCACCATTATCAGTAATGGGTACTCAGTCCACAGGATCAAACCAGAGCTACTCTCAAGAGTGCATGTACACACCCCAAAACACATTCAGTGAAGCCACAGAGTCCTCAACACCACCTCTTTCACTCTATACAACTGCTCCTACTGGGCCACTACACTTACTACTGTAGACACATATCTAATGTATGGTAACCACTAACAGGCATTTAATCTAAAAGATGAAAATAAAAATAGTCCAGAATAAAAACTCTGAAATGTACAGAACATGAACACTGTATCCTTTGCCAAATTATTTGTAATAGTCCACACTATTTATCAGTTAGAAAATAAGAATAGGATCCTAAGTTCCTCATATACTTAATGGAGATAAGAGGCATCTCTAGAGTGGCGATTCCGAACTGGCAGGTCAGTGATATAAAGGAGACAGCGTTAACACTCTTCTGTGACTGCTTTATTCCTTTCTCTTTGACAGCTGGGTGGCTAATTTTATGTTTTAAGAATAACAGTGCAAAATAATGTATAAAAACTGCTAAGGAAGGACCTCAGGCTGGACAGTTCCAAGATGCTCTGACATAATATGTTCCGAATAGTGAACTGAATGCCAAGCTGTCAACTGGAGCTGTAAAACCATAAGCATCTCCCAATTATCATTTCATGACTTATAAACACTTTATCTCTCATTATCATTTAAAGAGATTGCTACTCTATTTCTATCTACTTATCTCTCTATGCCCAGCCGCTGAGCTCCTGCTCACTGCTAGGTTTCATTCTCCCAGTTAATGTTTATCCCCATCAACAGCTGATTCAGCTGTTGGCCTAACTGATGGGGTGGAAAGCTTAAGTGGTGAGGGAGGGAGACAAGAAAGGGAAACAAGATGAAAAAGTAAGCCTGATTTGCTTCTGACAGAAAGAAGCAGTGCTTTTAAAGTATTCCTGTCCTTGCTTAATACATAGTTCCTATTCCCAACCTCCATTCTTAGTCTGTTGATTATATCACAGTATACTGTAAAAATAAATAACACTTTTATATTTTTATTCTAGTTTATTTTCAGGTCTTGAGGCTTTTCCTATGTTTGTACGCTTTTTTTTTTTCCCCACCACCTGTTGTGACAAAACTATAAGATGGTGTTAAGCCACTGCAGGAGGAAATGGAATATAAATACTATTTCACAGCTATATTCTATGCAGGAATATGGACAGAGAGATAAAGTTTGAGGAACAAGAGTCTCTATCACAAAGAAAATCTTCCCTGTTTCACACAGTCAGATAAAAACAAGGAACTCTGCTTATCTCTGCCACAAGACTCCATTGAAGTAAATCCAAGTTCTGTATAGTTGGGCTGTGCCCAAGTTGTCCCCAGTGGCACTTCATATATGTAATAAAAGTATTATTTATACTTTGTTCTTAAGAAAAAAAACAATATTCACTTAAGATGACTATAAAACCATGTGGGGTTGAGGAAGCAGGGAATGGATGTATGAAAAAGCAATTGGGATTTCAGAAATAAAGGGGAAGTTTACACTGTTAAGATCATTAGACACACCTTTTTCCTACAAAACTCATTACTACAAATACAGCAAGCAGCTGCTTTGACCTTCATTTTATAAATGTGAAAATGTAGTTTAGTATTTAAACAGTTCATTGTGAGGAAAGACATATAATTTCAGCAGAATAGTAATATGTTAACCAGCATTTTCTTCCTGAAGAAATGAGAAAAAATTATTAACTTTTTGTTAACAACAATAACGAAAAATGCACTAACAAAAGCCAATGAAACAATCCAGACTTCAAATTCAGTCACTGTAACACTTGCATTTTAGACAGCTATAACAATTCTGACTGTTATTCACGGCTGGTTCTCAGATGCAGCCAAGGACAGGAAATAGGTTATAGCATAGTGTTTGTCTCAAGTCTGCACCCTAATTCACCAACTGAATATACTTCTAAATCTTTAATTCCAGACTATAGATTTCATTTCTTGATACTCACTGGCTTTCCCAGGCTTAAAGGAAAGCCTCCTGAGTTCCAATACGTCAAGTAGACAGAATGGTAGGTTACAGGCAACAGCAGTTGAAAATCTGCTTGTAGCTATCTCAGCTTGTAATTGCTGCTTCACAGCTGAGTCCAGAGCCTGAGTATATGAGTATTCCTGCTTTGCTTCATGCATTGGAGGTGGCTGCTAAAAGTATAGTTTCCCAGCTGAGCCTGATGTCCAGCTGCACTTCCTAAGTAATGCATGCACCCAGCTAGGTGGGATGCAGGTCTCAGGTGTGAACCAGCACTGTTAACTGATCATGAATACTGTACTAGTGCTGCTTTCTCTCCAAGATGGAGAGAATCACATTGGCTCTCAGACACGCTTGGTCTGCTGGTTCCCGCTGAGTGTAAGCAAGAAAACTAGAAAACTTTCACAATGGTAGTGGTAGTTTCAGTTGCTACTTCCCCACCAAAAGAATCCCCACACTAACTCGTCCCTTGCTCTGTCCAATAACTGTCATTTGGACACAGTAGATAAATCAGTAGTCTTGCCTAACCAAAGGTAAAGATTTAAGACCAGAACACTTAACAATACATAACTTCAATCATACAACTTAAACCAGGTTCCTAAAGAAAGCAGACTGTATCACTTATCATTCTCAAACCTAATTACAGTTCCTGAGGTTGGTTCTGAGATGAGAGTGATGTAAGAGCTGGTATAAAATGGAAACGAATATGCACACTCATCAGTCTTTTCTTTTTAAGCAATTGGTTGAATATTTTGATGATGTTCAAAATGCTGAGCAAGCTGATCAGTTCAGTGCTAGCTCATCTCTCACTATAAGGAAGACACTTCATTATTTTGCAATTCTAAAAGGTCAGGTAATTTAAATTAAATACAAATAATTTGCAGGACATGACACACAGCAAATAAAATGTACCAAGGATCAATATACCACAAAGTTGTTTCTTATTCGAACAAATCAATTGGACTATCACATAAAGCCTGCTTTTGCATGCTTTTCTGAAACAAAAGAGAGCTTAAAGTAGGTATAAATCAGGCTGCGTAATGCCGTTTCCTACTGTTGTATTTTCAACTCTAATACAAAATAAAGTGCCAAGCTAACTGGTCAACTGCCAGGAGCCCACCTCTCAGTAAATGACCAATGCTTTTATTACAAGTGAGATGAAGCAAAAATAGAACACTTCTAAAAACTCTGGTCCTTCTGCATCAAATCACAGTGCCCCTGGAGACAGAATGCACTATGCCTTTCTCTGTAACATTTTAAGGTTACCAATTACTCTTTTGCTAGATATACACACTATAAGAACAAAACCTATAACAGATTGGAACAGTTATTTTAATTAGAATAAATGAGTGGTTTAGCCTGGATATCTTTGATCTTTGTCATGTTAACAAACTGAATAACAATGAAGTCTTCGAACAGCAGCAGACTCTGCTGGGATTTCTGTAGCGTATAATGTCCAACTGCAGCTAAAACCTGCTAAGCCAATGCTTTTGTTTCTTTATGCAGTTTTGTCGTAAAGGTGTTATCCTGTACAGTTATACATTAAACGCCATCAATGACTGTTAAGTCTTTTGTAGAGAATTGTCACTGTCAAAGGCTAATCTTCTTTCCTTTTTATCATTGTTTTTCTGCCTGACAAAAGGCACACATAGGGTTTATAAGGATACAAGCAATGGCTGCTCACACTCATTAGACTTATCCTACTTGTCTAGGGAAGAGACAAAGGTGCACTTAAATAAAGCTTTCCATCCTAATGACATATGAGTAGACAATGCAAATGTTCTACTCAGGCTTTTCATTAATTTAGCTCACTTTTGTGTGCTTACTTTCCTATCCACCTTCAAAAAGAGAGAACAGCAAAAAACAGAGGCAAACAGTTATATAAACTCACATACATTTTAATGTTCCACCACCACTAGCACTTTATTGTGTCTTGAAGATGCTGATATTTTCATAGCAGATATTTCAGATCACAAAATGAACTGTTTGTTCTTTCAGTCCCCAAGTGCAGCTCATCTCTGCGTGTTCTATTTGATTTAGAAAAAGCAAAAACATGTGACAGCAGGACTTCTTATCAAATAAGGCCAGTAGTTTAAAGACACTTTAATAGCTTAAAAAAACTAAAATAAGAAAGCCTATCATCCTTCAAAACCCCTACAGGTTTTACAAAGTGCTGGAAACAGAGTGGCTTGCAGTGAGCAGCTGCTAGGCATCTGACAGAGGAATATACTAAAACTTTCTAGCTAATAATGAAAAAAAAAAAAAATTCTCCTGGATCATTTTACAGAATGGTTAAAGCATACCACAATTTGACCTTGCAGACAGAGTCATCCAGAACTGTAAATTTGCAGAGTGACCTCCTTGACACTCCATCATCATCATCATCACTTTATCATTCCCACAAGCTCACCGGTATTGATGCACTGCTTCAAAACACAGCCACACATTGTCACCACTCCACACTATAACTACCCAGCACCTTGCTTTCAGCCTCCATTTGACACAATGGGCCGTATGTCCTTAAATGCCCCAAAACCTGAGAAGTGTGACAGAGGAATCTGTGGCCAAATGACTCCTCTCACTGTGAACAGAACATAATATCTTACTTGAAACACAAAAGGAAGGAGAAGGGTTTTCTTTTCTTCCCTTACTTCCCTTGTTGCCAGTGCTGGCCTATGGATTCAAGTCCTGCCATAGTCCTGCAGGGAGGGTTTGTAAATCCAACATGATTCCTGTACCTTTTACCAGTAGTTTATTGGATAATTTAGCATTTTTACTAGCAGAGTTTACAGATGATGCAAAGATTGATGGAGTAATAAATATTAAGGATATGTTATTTTTACAGAATGATGTGGATCACTGAGTTCAAAGGTCCCATTGAAGAAAATGCATTTTAATAGAACAAATAAAAGCTAATGCACCTGGGAATTAACAATTCAAGCTGTACTTAAAAATTAGGACCCTTAGAAAGCAGTGGCTTAGAAAAAGTATTGTCAAGGCCCTGAGGGCACTCACAGGACTCACTGTCCCTGCCCAGGCCCCTCAGGGCCTCCCCATACCCTGTCCAGGGTCCAGGACCCCAATTCAGCATCCCAAGGCTGTTAGTCCCTGCCCCAGCAACACGGCAGCAGGGCCTGTCTCCAGCTCCCCACAGCTCTGCCCTGCCTGACCATGAGCCTCTCTTAGTCAGGCGCAATCCTGGGCTCACAGCCTGGCCTGGCCTCAGCCCATCCCCAGTGAGGTGCCCAATGCCCCAGTGCCCCCCGGACTGCCCTGGTCCTGGCTGGGGGTGAAACGGTCCCTAGCTGCCAGGCTGTGTGCTGATGGACCCCATGGGGAGTCCCCATCTCTCCTGGCCCCAGGGAGGACCCAGCCCACTCAGTACCTCAACAAGTATTTGGGAATCAGCATAAATAATTGCTCTCAGTGCTATAAGCAGAGGAAATATTTTAAACAGTCTTGACACTGATTGAGATGATAAAAAATCAGCCGGACATGCACACTTAGTAAATATTAAGAAATCACAGGAGCCAGCTCAGAGATCATCTATGAGAAAAGTGAGTATGTGACTTGGTCACTGTTTGCAAGTACTTGCACATCCAGAGTGAGAGGTCTGATAGCGGCAAATTTCAGTCCTACAGTCTGTAAACAGTATCAAATGACTTGAACCTGAATTTAGGCAAATTCCAGTTTGAAATAAGACCATTTTTCTAGGTGTGTGGGTGAGTAACCGCTGGATGACAGGATCACGGTAAGGACTTGCACCAGCTCCCGCATGTGTTGTAACCATAACTCACCATTACCTTTTAAAGATTACTCATCTTTTGGAAGGGCATCTTCTGGTCCAGATGTAGGAAAATATTTATATAATACAAATTCAAGAATTCAACCAAGCTTACCATGCAATCACTAGATTTCTGAACGCTTTGACTTGCCTCATACCTGTCAGGTGCTTGCTCATGCAACTGGCGATTTATCCACATTGCCTGAAAGGAGGTGGACTGAAATTCACTCAAATAAAACAGTAAGTGCTGTAAAACAATTATATTAGGTACTTTGAACATCTTTTTATTTCTGTATAGATATAGATGCGCAGATCTTTTGATCTGTTCTGGTTTAGCTTCATAATGTTTAGTTGTGTTTAATTCTGTGCTGGTGCTATGCTTATTCAGTACTTCTGTAAATGGTCTGAGATATAACCCCATGTTTCTGTCCTAATTTGACTTTTCCCTCCTTTCTAGATTCAAATAATTTACGACGATTAATGTCGTGACTTGGGAGAATAAGTAAACAGAGAAAAAACGTGAAGTAGCTGGATTCACAAGTTCAAATGCTGTGTTACACCTTCCTATATCTGAAGATATAGGAAAATCTGAAAATACAGGAAAAAATGAAAAATGAGCTCACACAGGATGTAAATCTCCCTTCACTGAGCATATTATAGACACTGGTAATGGAAATCACATTGGTATAGTGCTTGAACTGTATATTGCAATTGCTACATTTTGCTAAGCATAACTTACATTTGTATTGTATATTCAGTATGTTTTGTATCTGCTAAATCAGAAATCCTGTGTAACATCAATTGTCTTCAGATAAGTAAATTTTACATTAAACATTACACGCTCCATGTGAGGAATATCTAAAAGAACTTGACCAGAGAGTATTGGACTGTGACATTTTATAATAAATAATAGATTCAAGTCTCTTCAGTAACCACCTGCAGCTCTTGATACAGAGTCTAAATTCTAAAGTTGGTGTAAATCAGAGTGGTTTCAGTTAAGAGTGGAATTATGCTAATTTACACTAGCTGAATATCTGATATGTGAAGTCCACAAGATATGGAAGACTAAGCACATGCTTAAATGATTTACTGAATTAGGATGATAATGAAATTTACTTATGGTTAAAGTGCCTTCTCTCCATCAGACATGAAAGGAAAAAATAAAATCTTGCATTAAAAGTATGCTTACCTGGTTTTAGACATGCAGACAAAGGAAATCTCATAGCTACTTTAGTGGCTGAGCTGAACAGAAACAGCTGAATGGCGAATCACATAAGCAGAAGAATGCAGAACAAGGTTAATGGCCACAGAAACTTCTATGTAACTTTCTCATCATCAAAGAGATCATAATACACTGGGAGGAAGGAACTCTCCCCAACATCTATCTGGATATACATAATACAAAAATTTGGGGATGTTTAAAGTACCATCTTATATTTTGCTGCTGTTTTTTGAGCCGTGTGATACAGTTTTCTTCTGTTTCCTGTGGCAGTCTCTTTCTCTTCGTCAGTGGTGCATTTAGTAAGTCTAATAGATTATCCTGTTGCCATAGCTGAATAGGTGCTTAGAAATGGTCACTCAGAAGTGTTTTTTTTTCCTGATAACTGGAAGTAGAATAGAAGATCCTTCTTTAAAAAAGGTTTGTCTTTTACAAGATAACCTCTTTTTACTAGCTGTCTGGCACTTTTTTCATGGAGACAGCAGTCCTTCAAAAGGTGGAACTGATTGCAGGAAAGGACAACTTTATCACAGTTTCTTTAAATGTATGTTGCCCTGGAAAGGCTGCAGTCTAGTTAAACTAAGTACATGATACTTATCTTTCTCAGCAGCAGTAAAGGGAAGAATTGTTCTGTGAGCTTAGAAACTTCATCGACAGTGTGAGAGCCTATGAAAATCTGACAGGGCATATTCTCCCTCACAGGCATCTACAACTCTAAGAGAAACACCTTCTTCCCTCCTACAACTAAACAGAATCAAAGAACAGAATGAATGTAAGAAAGAATAGAAAACCTGATGATCAATGTCCTCCTGCTCAGAGTAGGAGAAAATAAGATTGGCAACAAAATTTCTAAATCCCCTAACATTACTGAAAAACATCTCATAGATTAGCATAGCATATTTGATATGGCTGTGCCAGTTTTGCCAACTTCGTCATTTCAGGAAGAAATTAAATTTGACCTGAACCATCTATCAATCTGTCACTTCCATTCACCCAAATTAAATGCAACTTATGCTGTCTGAACAATATGATCAGCAAATTAGTTATTAGGTATTTCTTACACTACACATAAAGTTTAAAGTTCTCTGAGGAACTCTTGAGGTTAATCTTACATGTGATGCCACTGAGGACAAAACTAAAAGTTTATGTACACTTATACTGCCAACAGTCATGAAGGAAGGGGGGGAAGAGAAAAGGAAAAGCTCTGAAAACTTGAACTGCTTTTGTTTCTCTGTAAGAGCAATTGACACATATTCCCAAAGGAACTACTGAAAGAAGGAAAGAAACTGAGGATTCCCTTTGGGGAGGATAGCAACTGTAGGAGGAATTAAATATGCAAGCAGCCATCAGGCATGATTAAAGATTAATTCTGTGTCATAGACAAGACCTGAGGTCATTACAGGTCATGACTTTCATCTTAATTATTTGGCTTACTGTTTTTATTTAATTAGCTTGGCTTAATGAGTCTTTGGTTATAGATGTCTGGCACACTGGATTATTGTACACCATTTATTAAATAAAAGGCTCAGCTATTTAACTTCTTATTAGCAGATAACTTTCACAATCTCAGCAATAAGATTCTGGATAAAACCAAAGGGGATTATATGTAAGAATGTAACATTACAATCTTATTTACCTCTCCAAAATCAGCATTAGATATTCTGTTGAAATTGGTGGGACATGTGAGCTCATAATACAATGGTAGCATTTTGGTGCTGCCTATTGTATTATTTACATTGGTAAAATTATCTGTAAGTTAACACTTATAGTTCTCACTAGGCACTCTATTGTACTGGCCACTTGAGTGTATTTCAGGTCTTTGTGTTCTGTTCACTGTTTTTTAACACAATATATTCAGTCAGAACATAAAAGTACTGATTATGTTAAAACTAACTTAAATCACAGGTTTTACCTAAACTGCAATAAATATTTCCATAATAGAGACATGACCAAGACTTTCACATACTTTTCAAACAGAAAACATTTTCTTATGCATTTTGTAAAATTTAGTATTTGCATTCTGCTTTAAAGGCCTATCTTTTCTTCCTTTTAAAAACATAAAACCTAATAGTTCATTTAATTCTCCTACCGATTCCTAAACTTTGCCTAACAGTCAAATAAATCACAAGTATATGAATGAATCTCAATGCAATGTGTTTTTCCCTCCTGTTTCAATGAGAGGGGTAATCAAACAAATAATAATTAAATAGAGCACCTGTAAGAAGGAAAGGACTGGAGAAAAAAGGCTTATGATGCAAGCATAACTAGGGGAGATTCTCTTTTTCCTTCTTCTCAGATCCTCTGTCTTCCATACTAGAATGAAAAGAAAACTACCTTGTCCTTGAAAGACTTGAAAAAATAATGAAAACTTCAGAAAAAATCATAAGTGAAGGGGGTTTCCTTTTCTCAGTGCCCCCAAAAATGGACAGACTTTCTCAAGGCAAAAACTAGTAAAATCAGGACAGAATTTTTCCTGTGAATTAGAGTGAGCCTTTTAAGGCACAGGAAATACTAGGGAAGAGAGCTAAGGCCATTGTGGCCCAGAATAAAATGAAGGCAGCTAAGGCTTAAATCAGACTTCATGAAATGCACAGAATTAACACTGGAATAAATTTGCAGCATATTTGGTGCGCAAATTAGTCAGATATACTGGTAAGCTACGAGGTAGCCTGGTACGTACTGGTTTAGAATCTTTAAGGACACTAGGAATCCCAGTTCATCTAACAGTTACATTTGGGATTTGCTGAAGGGTAACACTAAGGGACATGAAGAACAGGCACAAGATGATAGCCCTAAGGTCACATACCTAACATTTTTTGAAATGATGGAACAAATTATAGTTGAGTAACTATTTTTATTACTTTCAGGCCTAGAAAGTTTTTGTCGGAGACAGCAAGGATGCTTGTATGAGCACTTCGTAAAGGAGAATATTTCGCCTTTGAAAAGAAAACTTTCTTTATATTGAAATATTTGGAGATGGATCAAAAGAATGAAAGGTCCTAGAAAAAAGGAGGGAATGCATTTCCTGGTATCAGACCTGCTAAGAGAATGGAACACTCTATCCAGCCACTTTTGGCATAGATTTGTTTCGTATTGGTATGGCAACAATAGGACAGATGTTCTTGGCCATTGATCCCTGTAATCATGTTATTAAAAAACTTATATCCAGAAAGAAAGTTAATGATTTAATGGAGTCTTAACAGTTAATGATTTAATGGACTCTTTTATCCATTGAGCCCCAAATGCAGCCAAGTCAGCTGCAAGTTCTTAACTGTGCATGAAGGATGAAGCCATTCTCTTGTTATGAAGCTAGTGTCTCTTCACCACTCACTGACGGCTGAGCAACAGGCAGATTAGCTCTTAATTGTTTACCTTGATAGTGATCAGAAGGCTTACAACAGAATAAATCTGAAAATTAAAATTCAGAGGACACCAAATTCAATGGCAGGTATTAGCAGTGCAATTAGAGTGGTTGATTAGAAATGTTTATGAAAGTTTTGCAGGCTAAGTTTGTGCCAGACTCCAAAAAAAAGGTCCGGAACAATCTGAACTATAAAACTGCCAAGATAGTATCTTCTGAAAATGTGGCACAGAGGTCTATCCCATATATCAGATAGATGAACTATTTAGGGATGACAAATTCTACCAGCTGAACAATGTGACCTTGAGGATTGACTTGGGCAAAACGACTTTGACTAGGAAAAGAGTTCAAACAAGTTAATTTTTTATGCAATGGCAAATACTTGTGACATATATAACTAAGTGAATTTGGGGCCAGACATTAGTTTTGTACCTAAAATTGCCACAAACTGAGCCTCTGACAGTAACCTCTCTTCTCCATGTAGAGGGAAGCAAATATGATTCAAAGCTGAAAGTTTCTTACTTTAGTTATTAGATCTGGTCTTCAGTTAAATACCAGATCAAGTTAAATCAAAGTTGAATCTCCCATACTGTTCCTCTGCCTGAGCTTATATTGATATATTCTGTATACCTTCCATGTACATATTTTCCTCTGTCATCTATTTCCCTTCATCAATAACTTTCTTGGCTTCATTCCCATCTCTTTTCCCCTTCTGAATTTCTGAAATAAGAACTGTGCCTCACTACAGGGAACCTGCATTTAGTTCGGTATTAATAGAGATTTACTATAGACACATGGTGCACTGAGCACAAAGAGAGAACTGATACTTTGGAATGGATCCAAGATCTCTTTAGTTCAATATCCTGTCTCTGAGAGAGGAAGATATAAGAAACCCACAACAGTCAGATCTAGGGTTATTCAATCTAACAGACAGGGAATACTTTAACCTTGAGATTTAAATATTCATTTCTAAACAATGGTTTATGATTTGTTACAAGAAGTTAAATATGTTGTCAATCTCATTATTTCTTTTTTTAAAAACCTCCTCAATATTTGTTCTAAACCATGTCCTGTGTTAATGACCTCTATAATGCATTTATATGTGCATGAAAAACAACAGTAAACCTATAAGCATTGCTGGATTGCACAACATTTAATTTCAATTTACTGTCCTCTTTTTCTTGTATTCAGAGACAGGTAGAATTTGCCATGTAGAAATATGTGATTTATAACATAAATCAGAAAAACTATTATAATATTCCTCATGTACTCATTTTCTGTTGTAATACTTTCAGTTTCTTTCAACAGAACCTTTCCATACCCGTCATGATTGCATTACCTATTGTTGAGCCTCCTTTTGTTCTGTGGTATCCTTTAAGATACAGGACACTCAGTATTACATAGCATTCTAGAAGAGTTATTTAAAGCATTATGGTATCTTTTCTATTCTTTGCTATCCCTTTTCTTATGCGTGCTAAAAGCTTGTTGGTTTTTTTACTACAACTATATGTTAAGCTGAATTGCTCCTATACCATTCTACATATACAGTTATTTTTTAATAATTTTTAAAAGTTCTTATATCCAATTTAAAAGACTATAAATTATATAATTGAATTCAACTATAAGCTATTTTCCCCACAATTTGAATGTATGTATTAATTTTCATTTACCATTTGTTTCAGTTCCCTTGGATATCTAAAAAATACCATGACTTCTCTGATCCTGAATAAATATCTCTTTGTTGTCATATATGTCTGCATCTGCAAATCACACATTCTATATCTGAAAATATATCTAGCTCATTATTCTCTGTATTTTCAGGCTATTGATATCAATATTTAAAACAAAGATGAAAAGTAAAATGCCAAATGCAGTAGCTGAACTGAGCCTCATTGCTGAGGTCTTCCCACAAAAAAAAAAACCAAAACAAAACATATTTTTTTCTTTGCATCCTGTTTTATCCAATATTTAAGTTGTGACAATATTTCACTTCACTATATATAATTACTTCTTTTAATAACCTGTCAGAGCAATAAGAATTGCTGTGTTATAAGGACATTAGCAACATTAAAAAATGAACCAAATTTATTGATAATGGACTATTGCTGTGTCATCAGAATATTCCTTCAGTTATAATCCCATATTGTCAAAGAAATTCAGTACTGAATGTCTTTCAAATAATTGTTAATGCTCCAGATTGTTTGTTCTCAAAACAGTAACTGTTTCTGGTTTTAGTTTTCACCATGTGAGAAACACAGAAAAACATGTAGAAGTAAAACTAAAACAATTCAGAAATGGCCAACACAACCCTCATTAGCAAAAATGCATAATCCAAGAATAATGCCACAACAGCAGGCAGGAAATGGTCTCTACTTTGGGTGGTAAACAGATGAGAAAAAAATCAGCGGTTGTTAGGTGATGCATTTAGTTATTTATTCAACACTCAGTTCCCTGTGTATTGTATTAGTAGCTTATCTTGAATACATTCCTGAACATAAACAATAGAAAGAGTCAATTTTCCATGTCAAGGAAGAGAGTGTGTTAAAGCTTAGAGATTATATTTATGAAATGCTATAAACAATTTATATGACTCTGTTTTCAGCACAAAAAAAGTTTCCTCCTTTCTATTTTCTCATTTTGCATAATGCTTTTCCTAAGGGAATGGCATGAGAGAATGGGGAAATCAATTGTACATCAAATTGGAGGAACACTGACACATTCCTCTAGATCACTAAAGTTATCAGGCAGTAAGTCAAAAGTGTACACAATTTGTCCATCAGAATTTGTCAAAATATTTTATGACAATTCATCAACCCACAACAATTCTAATTACATCTGGCATTAAAATTTTGTATGTCTTGCTAACAGAACACCACCATGCCAAATTTCTAGAGGGATAAAAATAGTGCAACATAAGTAAAAATCTAGTTTCACTGAGGAGAAAAATCTGCTTAGTGCTGTCATAATTTTTTTTCCCCCTGAATTTCCTGGTGGTTTTTTCAGGTTACCTAAGGAAACAAAGTCTCACAAAAGATGGAGTCAACGTTACCGATTGAAAAAAGGATGATATGAAATAGAAAAAGTAATACAGTGACAATAACTAAACAAGGAATTGGTTCATTGGAAGAAAATGTATCTCCACATAACTGCATGATCTGTGACACATCAAAAACCATACTTGTTTATTGATGTTGTTTATATTAATGAATAAGCTGAATTCACTCTACTGCTACCCATAAGGTTCAATTGTGTAATGTTTATGGATACTGATGTCATGACTGGGATCAATAGAAAGTGATTATAAATACCCGACTTACCATTATTTAGTTATTTTTTCACAATTTTTTTACTAATTATTTGTAATACTTTATTCTCCATTTAAGACTCTGACTCTTCCTGTTATACAGTGAAAATACACCATCTATTTTAGAATTTGATATTGACTATCATTGCTATGCTTACTTTTCTTTTTCTGAAGCAACAGTATTTTTACAGATTCAATTCTCGTACTATGATTAAAAAATAAATAAATTTGATAACATTTCCAAGTGGTTTGTTTCCACTCTTTCTATCCTTTGGAATTGTTTACTAGTCAAAAACATTTAAATGAAAAAGTTTTGTCTTTGGATTTTAACCGAGGAATGTCCATAGAACTTGTGCTTTGATTGGAAAGCAAGAAAAAAAAAAAAAAAGGAAAAACCTGAAACACACAACAAGAAATACCTATGTGCTTCAGTCAGATTTTGGATCTGCATTATCCATGAGGAATGAAACTTTCCTTCTGGTTCATGTATGAAACTAGTATTGCCTGGACCTGTTTTATTCATGAGTACCAGATGAGGATCAAAGCATGAAATTAGAGATGGTAGCTCACAGGAGGAAGATGTGAGGGCAAGGATATAGCGAAAAGATATTGCGTATTGATAAGAAAAGCAGCCATATTCCTCACACTGTGAAACCTGTATTTTGTGTTTATATTTGTCCTCAGATTTTATACATATATCCTAGAGCTCACAAATGTAGACCTAAAGCATGAGACTGGATGGGATTCACCTGAGAATATTAAAAGAGCTTGCTGATATGACTGACTGCAAGGCTAGGATTTGGCTAACAGAAATCTCATGAAGTTCAGCAAAGAAAGTGTGGATCTATGTACCTAGGACAGAATAAACCCATGCGCTGATGCAGTCTGGGAAGCAGTTGGCTGAGTACCAGACCATCTGAAAATGATGTGGGTGTTACAGTGAACAGCAAGTTAAGTAGGATCGAACCGTGTGCTCTCATTGCAAGTGAGGCAAACCACATCCAGTTCTATGAAAGACAAACTGTGGTCAGCAGACAGAGGTAAATTATTTTCTTCAACTCAGTCTCAGTGAGGCTGCGCTTGGAATATTTGTCCAGTTCTGTGTCTCTGTTCAAGAGAGACACTGGAAAACTGGGAAGTACTCAATGGAAGACAACCAAGGTAGTGAGGCACCTGCCTGACAGAGGAAATTGAAGAAGGTGGGTTTGTTCAGTCTGTTGAAGAGAAGACTAAGTGGAGGGTAAGCCTACAACTACTTGAAGGTCATCTATAACCATAACTGTCAACCTCTTGGCAATGGCAAATTGTAAAACAAGGAGCAACTGCTATAAGCTGTGACTTGGGAGGTTTACAACTGGCATTAGGAAAAACTTCTGCACAGCACTGGATCAGGTCACAAAGAGAAGTTGTGAAATCTCCATCTTTGGAGGTTTTCAAGATTCAGCTATAGAAAAAGGTGGGTAACCTGATATAGTCACTATTCAAGAGTCCTGCTTCTTGACTTCACTGGGGAGGCTGAACTACACAATCTCCCAAGGTCTCTTCCAACGCATATTTCTGTAATGCATATACACATCCTCCTGTAGGTGGAACTAAGAATAATGTTTCTTAGAGAAAAGTAGGAATAAATACTAAAATAGAAAGTTGCTGAAGCTATTTGGCTCTGTTGACTGAGTCTTAAGTAAAGCAGGGGCACTATGTTCTGAACTGCTAAAATAAAAGCTGTATGACTTCCTTATTAAGGGAAGAATGCATTTGGCTAGCTTTCTGGACCGCTTTCCTTCAGGCTTACCTAAGATCGGGAATAGTTCTCAAGAGGTTCTAAACAACAGAATCTAAGGAACAAAAGCAAAATTATTCAATTCATGATTTGACTCAACGTCATCATAAGACAAAACCAGTCTTTTTTAGTTATTATACATAAAACAACATGTTCCTTTTTGACAACACAGTACATTAGTTCCATGTGTAATTTTCTTAATAATTTTTATTATTCCATGTTATTAATATATTATTTGCTTAGGCATAATATCTTGCTTATGTTGCACACAACACAAATACAAGCTCCTAGGCTAGGAAAAAAAAAGGACCAATTAAAAAGTGAAAAATTTGGATATTGTTACACAATCTGTATGATAGTCACCAACTATGGTAATACAATGCTTACACATTAGAAAGTAAAATGTCATATTACCAGATCTAACTCTGAAGTTAGCCCTGTTTTGAAAAGGCTAGGCTAGATGACCTCCAGAGATTCCTTTGAACACAAATTATTCTGTTAGTCTATGATTACTTATAACAAATGGAGAAGGAAAATAAATGAAAAGTACTTCTACGACTCACAAGCTTTGCTTAGGGCTGAAAAAACAGCCTGTTCATAGGTACACACAATAAGAGAAGCCTAGATGATATAAAGTGGGGAAAAAAGCCTTCCCCCCCACACACCCCGAATTAAAGTACCTTTAAATCACTCAAATGTCAACAGACAAGTCTTTGAAAGAATGACTGATGTTACGTAACAGAGACAGTAATGTGTTGTAGTGTGGCAGGGTGAGCTAAGGACACAGCTTTATTGTGCAGTCAAAATGTCTTTGGTGTAGTGGGTTGAAGTCAAACCCTTAATATAAGCAAAATGTGGCTTTTATGTGTTAACAGTAAGATAAGTGAGGATACACAAACACACAAATGCATCCTCGACATTTATACAACCCTTTTCTTCTCTTCATATATAATACTTGCCTTCACATTCCATTATGTCAAATCAGGTGTTATAGTGCTACATGATGGATATAATCTAATGTGACAGGTTACAATGTAGCACATTATTTGGAAAATTGGGAAAAAGGCAATTGTTATGAAATTTGTTGTTAAAGATGCCTCAGGTTTGTTTGGTTGATTTTTTTTTTTTCTTTTGTCTCTGTGAGTTTTTTTGATTGGTTTTGTTTTGTTGTGTTTTTAACCCATGCAGAAGAAAACCCTAAACTGGCAGGCTTTATTTTAAAAAGCATAATTCATCTCTAAAGTAAAAGCTAGGGACTTCTGCATGTGCAGCAGATGTTGAAAAGGTGTAAACAATTAGGGACGGGATCACTAAGCAGACATTTCCTCTAATAGGCCAGCAAGAGGAAAACTTGTGCATATTGCAGTGATGGTGCTTTCTCAGTTTTCCTCATAAAGGAATTCCAGCTAGGCTAAAGAATATCTCTGTAATTATAAAATAGGGAATAAAACCAAATAAAACCTATGTTCAACTACTTTGAATGGATACAATTACAGTTCTTGCCTTTTACCTTCTTTGCCTTGTTTGGCTTTGTGTTCTTTTTTTTGTTTTTCTTGAAGGACTACACCTGTTCCTTTTTAAGAGCAAAATATGTCTTCAGCAACAAAAGATGAAGCTCACAAGTAAATTTCACAGGGGTTGATGAAGCAATTCTGGTTGGACATTGGAGAACATAAGCATTTGGTGTTTTTTTTTTTAATTATTTTATTGTCTTTTTATTTGCTGGGTTAGGCTTGGGCATCAGATAAGAGGTGGGGATAAAAAAAACAGATTTATGTCTCTTGCATCATGGTGAGGCCTGCATAATCAGGTTTTCAATCAGCCACAGAAATGAAGTCTCTAAAGTCTGATTTCACCTTAAAAATTTCAGAGAGGAAGGGAAGAAATGGAAAGACTTAGAGCAGAATTATTTAAGAAATTATCCCAATTGCAGGAGCTACTTAATTATACCTATGGTCTTCAACTGCAGCAAGGTATTTTGGTATTGTAATAACATGGGTACTACAATAATCAGGAAAAAAAAAAGAGGGGAGAAAATGTATTATGTATTAATACTATATGTTAATAAAATAAAATTTCTGTACATACTTTGGTAGATTGTTCCTAGATTTTTTTTCCTTAAAAATTTGGAATTGCTTCCACAATATAACATGTGTCATGGGATTAACAGCAACACTGAACTTAAGACAATAAAAACATCAATAAATGTATCACTTAACTTTCAGCACAACCGACACAGTATGGAACATGGTATCTTAATATACATATAGATAAAAGTATCTATAGGAGACCTAATTGCTAAATATTTAGAAGACCGTGACTTCATTCTCTTTTGGAAGATCCCATCTGCATAAATGTGATACAACAGAAAAAAGGTTTTGAAAATTTTCCACTATAAAGCTGAAAAAATACCCCAAATGGGATTATATATACCCAAAATATGTACCTACATATATATATATGTATATATACCTATATATAGTATGGTATATCTCTTTCCATTTCAGTGATGTCAAAAGGTGACAGGGTGGTATATTAGTAAGAATATTTGCATGACTAATGCATGACTGCACTGATTGTTGGACAGGTCAAAGTTAATAAAAACAGGTATAAACTGTAGTTTTCTAGATTTTCAGGAGGATTTGTTTTGGTTTTGGTTTTTTTTTTTAACCCAGAAGTAGGTGTCATAACAGATACTGTCATGTATTTCTCCATAGAGCTACAATCGTGTCCATCATTTTAAGTTTCTATATTTCTATAATTTATATTTCCATATATCAAGTGAAGTGAAGCAGTATGCAAATATATGGGCCCAGAGAAAGAGATTTTCTCATTCTCTCATCAGTCTTCAGAACACTACACTGTATAAAAACTGTTAAAGCTCCTTGATATCAGTGACAATACAAGATAGTTTTATTACAGCAGTCTGTTAAATAAAAAGTGTAATCTTTGGCTTGAGTAGCATAATCTCAAAAGTAGCATCTCAAAAACTGAATAAGGAATTCTTGAAATTTCTGAAGGGAAATAGCAACTGCTGATAAACAGAAGAAAGAAAATTCTGTAAACCAGTGCAACCGAAAAGGATATAGATTTTCAAGTACTGTGAAAGAGGCTTCTTTCACATCGTAGTTTCACATCAATGCAATCCCACCTCTGGGGAGGAAACTTATTTTGTTAGTTATTATTTCTATGATTATTGCAAAAAAAAGATAAACAGGTCACTTATTATGCATCTTATCATAATCTGTCCTAACTTTCTATCACAGTTTAGTACCCATTCAAGCATCGCAGTAGGAAAAGTGTATTATTACAACCATGAGTTTTAGGTGGCATTTTGCAAAAGTTCATCTGTTGTTACCTTCCATTAACAGCCAAATAATCCAATATGACTAGCTCTGCATGTCCCCTCTGGAATAATTTAAAATTCAGTCTTCTGGTATTATCTAAAGCTCTAATAAATTGAATAGGAAAAAAACCCCATAAAATCCAAAATTATGTGAAAAACCTGGTACCAGGGCTTATCTTGCACTTATTGATTTTTAAATTTATTATTTCTTACAATTTTCAGAGATGACATGTCCCTAAAGCTAAGTTTCTTCAAAGATATGTCCAAAACTCAAAGGACTGCAAAACTCATGTATCTAATTGTATCTGGGCTTTTTATGAGGTTTGTGCACATACATTTTCAGAAAAATATAGTTGAACTCTGTGAACACAATATTTTCAACTTCTTACAAATTAAAAGCCACTCAAAAAAAAAAAAAAGTAAAATAATATTGTCAGAATCACCCAGTGAATTTTTTTAGTTTTCCCATAATGCAACACCAGTTAAAGAATTCCAAGATTTTATATTTAAAAATCCTGATTCTAATGTAGTTGATTCCTCCAGTAGATTTAGAGAAAACAAATAGGGAAGGATTTAT
Organism: Cariama cristata; assembly: GCF_000690535.1. NCBI lineage: Eukaryota > Metazoa > Chordata > Aves > Cariamiformes > Cariamidae > Cariama > Cariama cristata. The sequence goes on along the minus strand of NW_009622515.1, from coordinate 13,492 downwards.
ACCTGAATATCAGACTGACATTTCATAGCAGAATAATCATTCTTTATATTTTAGGTCATTCACAAACTCACTGGAAAGATGTCGAATAATGTAGCAGCATGAATGTTTATATATCTGTGAAAGACGCTCACTACTGACTAACACCCCTGCATTTTCTATTACACTATGTCTAATTAAGCCCCACGACGCCACTCTCAAATATGACAAAGCAGAGATAATTCTTGACATTTTCAAAAACTTGGCTTATGTTCCCTTTCTTTTTACAGTGACACAAGCTGGGGCTTCAAACTGATATTGACATTGCAGCAAGTTTCTGTTTTTTCAGTCTGTTTCACAGAGCAGTTTACTCAGAAGGAATGGAATCACACAGCCCTTTATTTGTCTTTGCAATCTTCAAGCACAGAATCATGGCATCCAAAAGACCAAATTTTGCCCTTATTTGCCTTTGTTCAACTCCTACCAAAATTAATGGAAATTATGTGTTATGCTACCCAGGGATTGATTGGGTCCATAGCACATAGAGAGAACTACCACAGCAGATACGAGGTAATAGGTCACGTCATTTCAATTGTCCCCATCTTCTTTCAGCACTAGACAAACATCAGAAGAGACAAACATAAAACAGTAAAATAGCAATAGTAATACTCAGTGTCCTGGTGCTGTTCCTGTCACTGCTGCTCCTCCAATCCAGCCATAATGCAGAATTTTCTTTACCACATGCAGTGCCTCACATCTACCTTTCTTGGGCAGCAGCAGGAGGCAGACCAGCAATATTTGGAGGCTGTCTTTAATTTAAGACTCATCTCTTTATACATGAAACTGTGGCTTTTCAGATAGAAGAATAAGGACAAGGGTAAAAAAAAAGTCCTGTATATGCTTCTGAAATTATGAAAATGAACAGAGAAGAATATGCTTTCCTTCTTTAAAAAAAATCAGGTCTTTTCATTGCTTTGTTTGCGTTACTTAAAGGATATCAATTCCCCTCTCCCTGTCCTGGTAATATCACTGTGTTCGTATTTATTTTAGTATGTTCACTGTGACACTAGCCAAAGACTACACAAGATCATTTTCTCCATTAAAAGAAACAATAAAAAGAACTGGTAATGACTTACACAATTTTTCCACAAACGGAATGTCTTGCAATGATTAAGAGCTGGCTTACAGATCTTAGGGGAAAAAATTATTAAACTCAACTAAAATTACAGAAAGCTATACAAATCTCATTAGTATATGGTTTAAGAAGGCACAATTGGCCATTTCATTTCTCAGTCAAAAAGGACTTCAACTCCTAGAGTTGACTAATGCAAAAATCATTAATATTTTCAACTGTAAACTCTTGAGACCTGTGCACCAATAGCAAAATGTCTTGCTTTTCCACAATTTTCTTCTAGAAATCACTTTAATACAGTTTTACAAGAAACATAATTTGTTCAGATTGTGTCCCAATTCACCCTGCAAACATAGACAACAAAACTAATTATTTTCAACCCCAACATTTACCCAACTGTATCTCTTGAAGGCAGACACCAAATTGGTGGAAAATTACATCTTACATTGGATTTCATGCTTATCACAATTTTTCTCTATCTTTCTTTCTATCTATTTGATTATATCATTTCACATCTTTCAGAAGTCATAAGGCATAAAGAAAAAAAGAATTCACCATAGAAAGATTTAATGTGTATAAAGAATATCAACATTACAGTTGTGGAGTTTGTCATTTGTGCAGTCAAGCTAAAGAACACACAGTAATCCAACTTATTCCTGAGCAACAGTAGAGTTTCACCAGACATCATCTTCTCAATTTCAACACAAACTTAAAGACTAGAAGATAAAGCTATTTGCAATGAGTTTGTCTTTGCTTTGGTTTATTATTCTTGTTATTATAGCATTAAAGTTCTAGTGAAACTAGCTGCTGGGCAGCCATGAAGTAAGAAAAAGCTTCTGACCAAATTGATTTACATTTGAATTGGAAAAATCAGTCACAAAGGTTGAGGACAAACATAAACCTAGAGCAGAAAATGACATATTGAAGATCATGGAGGAGGTTAGTAGTAAATTCATAACAGAATACAGGTACAAGTCTTCAAATTTACATTTCATCTCCTTAGTGAGTGAGAAGGCTACATTGTTCCAAATAACTAAACACAATCATTGAAAAGACATATTTCTCTCCTTACATTTAAGTGTCAAAGAACTCTTCACTAAAATCAAAAACAGTTGAGAAAAAGAATGCAGAAAGCTAAGAATCCAGAGAAACACTACTGATGGATAAACACAAGCAGTGATACAAAAATGAAAATTTTTTTTTTCTATTTTTATTTTTCTATTTTCAAATTAAATATTAAGTCTCACAACATTCTCTGATCCACTGTAATAAATAGAGTTCACTGAGATTCCATTTCAATGTAGTATTTTTACTACTGTTAAGAAGCTGGATTTGGGCCATTCACTTTATAAGAAGGAAAAGTATAAAGAAGCTCCAAATGAAAATGTAATAAATTCTTTTTTTTTCATGCAAGTCAATAAGGTGTAGTAGCTTATTTTCAGTGTTTCCTCCTACTTTTATGTTGTGCATCTAAGCCTGTCACATTTAAATGGTCAAAGACATTCCCCATAGGACACACACACTGACCTGACAGTGACTTACATCCTTTTGTAAGGAGACTATGTATACCCTTCCTATCAGTTAAGTTTTAGGCAGTATAATATCCTAATAATCATACTGACCAGAATAGGCATATCTATTTGCATATATTGGTAGACTGTTAAATTCTCTACTGTAATGCAAAATAAACTCCTGCACTTCACATTACTCCAAACAGACCACAGGAATTACAGGCCTGAAAACTATCATTCACTAAGGAATGGACATACATGAGAAGTTTTATAAATACACTAATATAGGGGACTCTCCTTTCACCAAAGATAGCAGTAAAGGTTCTGTATGAACTCTCCAACACTACAGTTTCCTCAAGAGATTCTACAGGACTATTTTCATGGCAATGGAACAGATGAATCCAGGATTGATGCATTTCTATTTATGTGGTTTTCCGATGAAATTATTGGTAGAAAAGATATTATTTTACGTCAAACATTCAAATTAACTGCTTTCTTGAGTCTTTCTTGAGTAACTCCTAACAACGACTAGTTTGATTTGACAGCTTGTCTGTTCTTAGGTAAAGCTGGATGACAGTCATCCACAAAAGCATTTGAATAGTTTATCATCACCTGTGTCTTCGTTTAGCAGATGTTTTCGAAGTACTTTGCCTCAGTACTCAGTGTAATTTGTCACTGTGTAATGTGAAGTAGGCAACTCTGTTGTTCAAGTTACTGCTAATTTTTTTCAACATTTTACAGCAGTTTCTTTCATCACTGAATATAAGCTTAGATCATCTGTAAAGTACAATATTTGGGTTTATTTTTAAAATAGAGGGAACTCCGTGAATACCTGGAAAATTAAGTTGCAAAAAATTAATATTAGGTAGTAGAGTGGAAGAGAGGGGGCAGGAGAAAATAGAAGTAAAACAATATTTTCAAAAGTTCCCTATATGCATTGTTCATACATTAGTCCCAATGAGACTGTGAATATCCAGCAATCATAGCATATGTTGTGTCATGTTCTACCCTAAAATCAAAGGATAATACCATCATGACAATGAAAATATTGTGGTTTGTCACCAGGTAAAAGTGTGTTTTCAAAAAGAAACATTAACGAGACAATAGTAATATCTTCAAAGGACAGAATAAGCACTGCCTCACCTATCATATCAGAAACACAGTATTATTTTAGAGTAAGCTTTTGCAAGTAAGTATTACCTTTGTACAGTAACTTGAAACTCAAGCATGCTCCACAAAACCACCAACACACTTGGCTTTCTGTGTTTGTGAAGTTGTCTGTTTCATGATGGACAGCTGATGTTTCATTTCCTTTCACTTATGGAATGCTAACTTGGAAGGATTTAATTCAAGAGAATACAGTTTTTTATAGTAAATTGGCTATTTCAAATTTTTACCCTATTAAAATTTTTGGACAGGCAGACTAGTTTATCTAGGTAGTCTGGTAGTGTGTTACTACAGACAGTCAAGTGCCTCCCAACATATCTGGCAAGAAAGAACTAAATTACTTAGCTATTCTCTGATGTACCGCATTATGCAGTAACATTCATCTGTTTAGAAAAGTTAGTGTTCTACCCTGTATCTCCTAAATAGTACATTTACAAGTTTTAATCTGAGTGAGAATTCATTCAGGTTAAGCAGAAATGCTGTATGATTGATTCATTTTACTTCCTTACAACAAAATTAAGATTTAAGATTTTTTATTAACACTAGTAATATACAATAGATACACAGTTTTATACTAGTGAGAAAAAAATAGTATTTTTAGTAATAGCATGTGTATATATACGGATATAAATAGCATGAGTACACATTCTATTACTATTTTTATATCTACTTGTAAAAATCTAGATGTTGGACCAGATTTTTCTAATCCCAAACACTTCATGCAAACTGGGTGTCATAGTGCACTGAGGGTAAGGAGAAATAGCAGAAGAAAAATGTGGAGTTTTGCCACAGCATTTCTTTGCTTGCCTAACTTCTGCTACAGGAGTCCATTTTAGCATTTGGTTGTGCTAAGTCCTGGAAACAATGTCCTGAGGTTGGAACAATTGTACTGCTAGATGACAATGGTTTACTACCAGAGAACTTGAATTTAAAAAAATACCACTAACCCTTTCAATGAAATTGCAGTTTATCTTTTAGCAATTGCATATTGTTTAAACAAAGGTAATCCAAGTGTAGAAGCCAGAGGGATTGGAATTGTCCTTTGAGACGTCTCCATGGACCATGTAATGCCACCTTCAGACTCCCCTGTTTCCCCCTCTGCTGCTCCTCGACCTGTCACAACTACCTGGCAGCTCAGAAGCATCTCTTGAGTCAGACCCAGTCACAAGACAGAGTCCAACCACACTGTTCTAAGTCACTCCCTAGTGTACAAATAAGGCCCTAAAGCGGTTAACTATGCTTGACATTTTTACTGAACCACATTTATTTTTGTTGAAACAGTCAGAAACTGTCGCGATGAATATATTCAGTTTGATATACAGAAAAAATGGATTAGCATCAATCAAAATGAAAAGAGATTTAAGCTCATGATATGAAACTTCTGTTCTAATTTTAACATAAGTTTTCCTTGAGCTACTTTGATATTTAGCATAATTTTAAAAGAATTTATTGACAAGCAATTTTCTTAAAATTTAAGTGACAAATATGAGTAGATTATCTGGGATATCACTTACGCAGAGTCCAGTGTATTCTTAGCTCACTGTGAGGATACATTGACTAAGAACATAAAATAGCTGCATAAGGAAAGAAATAAACATGTACTTTCCAGTCCCTTGCTGTCACTTTGTTATCACATACAGTGAAGCTGCATAAAAGATATGGCTATAAGATCCAATTCTTTAATGATATCTTTCTTAATTAAATAGCTCTCAAGTTTTGTTTGAGGAGAAATACAGCAGCCTCTTCATCTGGGTAATTCCCCTTCACCCTAGCCCCCATTTAACTAATTAAATGTTCTTTAGAATTTGAAATCACTAAGTATAAAAAAGCTCCTGAGGATCATAAGCAAAGTCAGGAGGACATCTCAAACACAGGAAAGGTTAGTACAGGACAGTCTAGGGAGTACATGATGCTTTCAGTATCATTTTGTACTGTACTTTAGGGCTTTAATAACCCTTCCAGCAATGTTGCACCAACTGCTAATCAATATCAATTATTTTTCTCACCATAGAAACAAGGTTTAGTTAACCCTTTGAGTGCCTTATCCTGAAATAGACTATATATATTTTTTACATGGATGAAGAAAACAGTCCATCCACTACAATGAAATTATTCCTGTAACAAAGTGCTTCTACATCCAAATGTTGGATGAACATATAGTCATTCAAAAAATTACTCCAGTTCATCAGTGTAAGGCCATGTTTTAAAATTATTCATCTAAATGAACAATCCAAACATTATGTGCTGCTATCACATTCATCCTTACAATGAGAGAAGTGGGAAAAGCTCTTACCCTTGGGTGTCTTGCACTGTTTCAGTCACAAAGGTCTTCCCACAGAAATTTTGATAGAATAAGCAAAAAACTCTAACGAAACTCATAAAAAGAGTCTGGTTTTTGTTACTAATTAATTTTTTGAATTGCATTCAGCTCAAACATGATTTAAAAACAGGTGTGGGAACAGATATTTTACTGTCAAGTTATGTCATCAAAAATATTTTCATTTTGCATGCAGGTCAGGAGAGAATTTACATAAAGAAAACTTTTCACTACCAAAACTGGGGGGAAAAAAACAAAACCAAAAAACCCCACACCCCAAACCAACTTTTTGTGTAACATTGTCTTATGCAGCTACACGTTTTTATGATAACAGGCTAAATAATTACCAATGTAAGTAAATATTTCTTTTGGGTTTTGTTCATACTAGACATAAGTTTTCAGAACAAACATCCAAGTAGATTGGTCAAGATTATTTGTTTTTCTGTGACTAGGTTGGTAGCCAGTAGAATTAGTGAAATATCTAAATATATCAAGGGTCTTAAATATTAGTGTTCAAGTTATTTCCAAATAACTGATATAAAGACAACATAAAAATAAAAGTATTGGAAATTAAAAGTATTAGGAAAATACCTATTTTATAGCTTTATTGCTGCTACACATTCCCACCTTTTTTGTGGTAATGGAAATCTGGATTCTTTGGAAGTAAATGCAAATCTCTGCTAAGATTCCGTTAACGTTTTATGTCCATCTGTTTATCTATCTATCTCTATCTATCTATCCATCTGTAAGTATGCATTATAAGTTTAATTCTTATAGACCAGCAGAGCTTCGTATATATTCATTCAGTACAATATATCATCAAATGGGAATAAATTAGAACACAAAATAGTTTGATAGAAGAAAAAAGTAATGAGCCTTTAAGGTCAAAATAGAGAAGCTGTTCCTGTAACACTTCACAAAGATTACAACTCTAATAGAACTGAGAGAGAGAAAAAAAATAACCAATACTGTTGAATACTCTTCTGCAATGGATTTATCAATACATATAAGTCTCTACATTGCTTTGTTCAAGTCAGCTAAGCTAATATATCATTTAAGTGGTCATTTTAGAAACTGAAGCTGTCTATAAACATACAGGACTATAATTATTCAGAATACAGTGCAGTATTCTTTCACTCTCAGTACACCATATGGAATTATCTGAAAGTTTTCTCAACCCAATTTAACGAAAAGCAGAGGAACAGAGGTTCTAACAAGCCATTGCCCTCTGGAGCTGCCACTGTTCTCTGCATAAGCTTGAAACACTGTTTTCATCACTAATCGTTTCGGGCTTTCACAACAAACTGACCCACATTATTACTATCGTTTGCCATATCCTCTGATTCATTGGTGGCTATAAGCTGTTGTAATGAAGTATATTTCAAAGGCATATGAAACTTTGCTTCAGATGTTCTAGAAAAGTTTTCCTAAGGAGTATGAATTTTTTTATGGTGAAATGAATATAATCTGTATTGCCTTGATGAGAATGTTTTGCCAAAAAAAAAAATTAGAGACTGATGGCAAGAGAAGCTGAATCTTGCTGGAAGTTTTTAATAAAACTTTCTAAGTATTTTTTTTCTAAATGTTTTAATTTCTCCACTGCTTTTTCTAGGTAGCACTAGAAGGAAGACAGAACAAAGGACTTGGAATCTTAACAGTTTTTTGAAACACAGGAAATAATAGTGCTAACAAACAGAGGATGTACTTCCTTTTATCACTTGCTCAATCCACTGCAACCAGACACAACCTAAAACAGAATGTCATAAAAGGAAAAAGTAAAAAGGTCCAACCAAACCACACAACACTGTTTTTACTTTCATCATTATGCTTGTCCATTGCTTTACTAAAATACAGTCTTAATTCTGATGATATGCCAAAAAAAAATGATGCTACACATTTAAACATGTAATGTATTCCTGTACTTGAGAATACAAAACTACTTACAGCTGGCAACAAATATGACTAGTTTGTCTTTAAATCCTTCTTTTGACTCTAATATTAAGAGAAGCCATCACCTGAGGTTTTCTTTTGTACAGAAAGCCTTTTTTCCTGTGTTTAAATTGATGTGATGACTAACCATTATAACTTCTTTCACCATGGCACGTAGTTCAATTATTAGGTTGACACTACTATGCCCTAACTAAAGTATCAGTACTTCCCTTTTTAACCACTGATATGAAAATACTGGTGGATAGTTACAACAGGAATTTTGTGCCTATCTGCATAATTGGGTTTTTTTTATTTAAAAGAGTATTGAGAAGTGCTGAGTGGAGAGGGGAGAAAGAAACCAAGGATCATTTTTCCAAGGAAAAGTTCTTAATCCAAAACTTGAGACTGAGGCATAATTGGGTACAAATTACAGGCAACTCAATGAAAGCCATTGTCAGATCTAATACTTGCTCTGTTCAGCATATCATTGCACTTCTATCTGTAACAGAAACTGAGAGGCTGAGAGGGAACAAAAGCCACATCAAAACATAAAAATCTGGTTGGATTTTACACTCAGAAAATGACTATTTGGAATCTGCAGATAACTTTTAAAAATATTTTACATAAGATTTAAAAGCTCAACTTTTTTTTTCTGAACTGAAGACCAAGCAAAACATAAAATATTGAAAGACTTTTTCCTCTGGATTCAATTAGGTCTTTTTAGGTGGTTTACTGAATTAAGCTCACCATATTACTCTCCACATCTTTTGTAAATTGAAATTGCTAGAATGGTTTGGTGGCATAGCAGAGGGAATGGGAGAAAATCCCAATGAGACAAAAAGCTTCCATCTGGATTTCATTAAGCAGTCATTTTCTTATAATTTAGTCTATCATTTTAAATCATGAAAGTCATTAGATGTATAATTACATAATAATAATTCTCAGAGATTACATAAAAAGTGTGGTTTTACTCAAGTATTTATTCTACTGTTACATGGGCTATTACTTCATAAGTTAATTATCTGAACAACAACAAGAAGTTATTTACTAATGGTGTTCTGCCTTGGATCTCCCAGAAATTTCACTCAGTTTGAATCAATCATTGATCTAAAAGCTAATATTCGCGAAAATGTAAGTGACTGTAATTTTATATACTTTTCTATATACAAATAGAACTTGCCACCCACCAACAAACATGTGGTATGTATTGAAAGAAAACCCTATTCCTTTTAATTAGTTATGAAAAATAAATTTAAATATTTTTTTAATTATAATAATGACTAAATTTTGAGAATATTTATTAGAACATCAAAACCAAAGTTCTACTCTGATAAAAAAGACAGCAGGCAGGCAGGGTTTTGTTTGTTTGTTTGTTTTAATTGTGATTAAAAGAAAAAAAAAAGGAACTGCATCTTGCATCTTTAGCCAAAGTATTATCCTATTACATCAAATTTCTTAGAGAAAGAAATGAATTTTAAATAACATGTACTTCTGTGTTTGGTCTTTATGCTAGATCACCATCTGCACATGGCATAATAGCTAGGACTGAATTGTTCAACCACCTTTAAATTCAGGAAGCTTAGATGCCACAAACTGTTTTATTCTCTTGAGAGACTATTCTTTTGCAAAGCAGAAATAACTGTCCCAATTTCATGTTTGTGAACCTTTCTGCAGCCTAGGTCTGTCTCTTCACTTTTCAGAGCTTGCACAACAGTGTCCAGTATTGAATCACCTGTTTTTATTTCCTTGGATGTTTCTCTCAGTCCTGCTTTTTTTCACCCAGTACCAATATGGATACATGGAGGTTAATCAGGGAGCACAAGGAGCCTAGCACTTAAATAGGGCCAGCATAGGCATAAACAGTAAGTATGTTACTAGAAAGCTGTATCTAGCTCTGGAATCCTTGCTTCCAAAATAGTACTGAAAAAAAATTTAAAAGTGAAGGAAGGGGGAAACCCCAAAGTTTTAAAGGAATGAAGAAAGAGTTTAAAGCTGAGAGATTTGACACTGTATGTTCTCTATGGGAAGACTACATGGCACTTTGTATTGCCATGGCTACAGTATTCATGTGGGGAGAAGATTTCTAAGAGAATTCAGGCTGTATTTAACAGAAGTTATGGGCTGGCAGCAGAGATGATACTGTTGTAAGTTATGAATTTTACATATTGCAGCTATTATAGAAGCAAAAGCCTATTTCAGTGCTGCAAATCAACAGGTCTCTCTCTCCCACAAAGTTAAATATTAGAGTAGAGGTTACCTATCGAGGTATCAAGTTATAAACTAACCTGTCTTTACAGTTTAACATTGGAAGAATTTTATAGTTTCACTGAAGTACTTAGGAAGGAGTATTCTAATAAAGGAAGGGGAGAAGAAAATGCTGTTAGTGAGGGGTGATTTGAGCACTTAACACTTGTTTCAGTTTACAGGTCGATTTTAATTTTGTGTGAGGGATTACAGAGAAATCTGTCAATAAAACAATGGTACAGAAAACACCTGAAGGCAGTAGAAAAGAGGCTTATTATTTAATGTAAAAGTTCCCATGTAAATTATAATATTGAAAGCAAAATAAACTTATATGTTGTTCAATCAGACTATCTAGATTTTCTTATTCTCAGAGACATCAAATCTCTGGCTGGTTGAAACACCTGACTTCTAGATGTCTTACAGAAAACAGAGAAGACAATTCCAGCTATACAGAACAGCTACATAAGAGCAGATATTTAATTGCACAAGTACAACTCTTTGCTCAAAAAAAGTCCCAAAAAACAGTGCCAACAGAAGCACTTGGAAGTAATATATCTTCATAATACTTTGTGTATTACTCTAAAATCCCCTTCACTGAAGCAGGTCTCATAGGCATTTCCATGACATACACACTGACAGGGCCAGTTACTTGGCAGTTGTGTTTGTGCCTTTTCTGCACCCTCCAGGTTTTGAGGGGGGTCACTTCTGAGCACAGACCAAAACCTCTCACCACCACTAAGCATGCTGTCACTCACATTCCCTTTGTGTGCCCCCAGCAAGAGGACAGCAGTAGTAATGTTCTCTTCTAAGTCCCTGTTAGTAATTGTTCCCAGATAAATTAACTGCAGTGCACATTACTAGATTTCTTAAACAAAGTAGGCATTTAATACCTATTGGCGCCCCAAGACAGGAACTGTACAGAAAGTAAAAGATGAGATTAAATCAGAGCTTACTAGAATTTATTTTACCAATTATGCATACATCTTTCACATTGTTGCCGTACCTCAAGAACACAAAGATCTAAACTACCGTTCGAGCGCACTGACGTATTAATTACGGAACACTTAAAACTCAGTGACTTAATCAAAATGCATTCATGTTCTAATTACATTACCAATTATATCATTTTAGCGAGAAGACAGTAGGAGGAATGATCTGAAAACACAGAGTGTGATACAAACTTCAGAAAGGGATCATTTTGGGAGGGGTGATACTGGTGGAGATCCCTAGCAAGACAATGTAAAAATCCTGAGAAGAAAAGCACTCAGAAGATGATGGAAGTATAAGCCATAAATGGTTTACAGAGCACTAGTCATAGAAGGAAGGTATGATAGCTTTTTGGCCAAAAATTAAGAATTTTAAAGGAGTCCAATCCAATAAAATGTAACATAAGCCTCCTGAAACCATATTTAAAACCAGAATTCCATTGAAATACGTATTTCTTATGAGTTTATTTCTTAAGAAAAGGTTATAAAACTTTTAAAGTAATATCTATATTGTGATCACAGTATTATATGAATAGCAATACTTAATCCCTCTGAAAAAATCGAGAATTGCAGATGAAAACTGTTTAAATAACATTTTCTTCCCAGATTCTGAAAATTTCCCTTGTATTATCTCCTGAAAATAAAATGAATTTCCATTAAATATGGTTCTATTCAGTGTAATATCAAATTTCAAAATTTATTAGGATTAACATTGTATTTGAGGTCATTGTCAAGATGCAGTCAGTTTGCTTAAAGACTGAAACAACAACCAAACAATAGAGCTGATGACAGCTGAGGGAATAAACCTTAATTCAAATTGTCTATTTTTCTCCAAATACCCTTAATGTATTTTTCTTCCTAATCCAAGAAAAAAAAAATTAAAATATATTAGAATATGTCATCTCTTTCAGAAAGCATGGAAAGTGGAGGTAGGGAACCTAAAGAAAATGCATGGTGGATAAGCATAAATGCAATATTTTTAAAGAACTTGGGAAGAAGATAGAGTACATTTTATTAAAGTGAATTTACAATTTTTATCTGAAGATTTACTATCATGCAATTCCTAGAAAGTTTCATAGATACTAAGTAACTGAACTACATATTTTGATACACTGCAAGAATAAAGCTATTAACAAGGTAACCAAACATAATATGGTGTTTACTGTACTTTGTCTATTAAACTTAAGCATTTGCTTAAAAAAATCACATTTACCAATCTATTATGAAACCTGTACTTTAAAAAGGATATTTTCCTTCCTGTTTCGTTGACTGTCCAAATCATTTCAGCTTCCGTGCACATATAATTATATTTGTATAAATGAAAACTAGTGAATCGTATGCACAGGGAAAAATGCAACAACTTAAAGACAATATGAGATTAAAAAAAGTAAGCGCTTATGGAATATCAATAAATAGAAAGCATTTCCATTCAAGCAAAGAACACAGTAATATCCAGTTAAACTGAATTGCTTGCATAATGTTCTTAATTAGTAGAAAGCCACTAGAAAAAACTTTGGTCCTGGTTCTAATATCTTTACTTATATATGAAACCAATTGAGTCCATAAATAAATGCAATTATTTAAAAGGCAATATTCACCATATAATTTTTTGGTCTTCATAAAGATTTATTCAATTAAAATATAGCAGAGATGTTTTTCATCTCTGTTATTTTATGTACATTTTAGTTGATTTATATCTTATTTCTCTTTAATATCAGTAGCAGCATGCCTGAAATTGTCCTCTATCGAGTATCACAGGAATTTGTAGGGTAGTAAAAACTGTAAAACTTCCTGGTAAAATAAAACATGGAAATGGAAACCATGAATACTTGAGCAGTTATTCATGTGAATTTATGCAGCTAGGAGGTGACAGTTTGTTTGTTTTTAATGAAGGTTAGTCAAAATAGAGTTGGATATGCCTGACACAATTCCCTTTACACTCTACCCCTATGATAGTCTTTCCTTGAGTGTATTCTGCTAACCAGCCCTTTGCTAGCTGAAGCTTTTGCTTGTCAAGCTGCCTGAAGAAAACCGCTCATGAACTACATGAGAAACTACAGGGGGAGAAACTACATGGGGAACTACAGGTCTGTCAGCCTGACTTCGGTACCGGGCAAGGTGATGGAACAAATAATCCTGAGTGAGATCACAAGGCATGTGAAGGACAATCAGGGGATCAGGGCCAGACAGCATGGGTTCAAGAAAGGCAAGTCCTGCTTGACCAACCTGA
>NW_009622514.1:47756-77720 GCF_000690535.1 Cariama cristata | reverse complement strand
CTGCTGGAGAGCAGCTCGGAGGAGAAGGAGCTGGGAGTGCTGGTGGACGAGTTATCCCTGAGCCATCAATATGCTAAAGCCAATGGTATCTCGGGGTGCATTAGGAAGAGTGTGGCCTGCAGGTCGAAGGAGGTTATCCTCCCCATCTACTCTGCCCTGGTGAGGCCGCATCTGGAGCACTGTGTCCAGTTCTGGGCTCCCGAGTTCGAGAAAGAGAGAGAACTACTGGAGAGAGTTCAGCAGAGGGCTACAAACACGATCAGGGGGCTGGAGCATCTCTCCTATGAGGAAGGCTGAGAGAACTGGTTCTGTTCAGCTGGAGAAGATAAGACTGAGAGGGGATCTCATCAATACTTATAAATGCCTTAAGGGTGGATGTCAAGAGACTGGGGCCAGACTCTTCTCAGTGGTGCCCAGTGAGAGGTTAAGGGGCAACAATCACAAACTGAAACACAGAAAATTCCATCTGAATATGAGAAAGAACTTCTGTACTTTGAGGGTTACAGAGCACTGGAACAGGCTTCCCAGAGAGGCTGTGGAGTCTCCTTCTCCGGAGGTATTCAAAACCCACCTGGATGCGTTCCTGTGCAACTTGCTGTAGGTGACCCTGTTTTGGCAGGGGGGTTGCACTAGGTGATCTCCAGAGGTCCCTTCCAACCGCAAGCATTCTGTGATTTAAATATATTATGAGTAGTTAACATGGTCTTTCAGTATATTATCTCAGCGCAGTGAAACTTAAAACATCAACTTTCCATTTGTAACAAGAAAACCTTTTGTCTAGCCTAAACTTCAAAAATGTAATGGGCTGGCTTCCTCCCTCACCTCTTTTCACTGAAACTCTTTTGATGCCCACATAGTGTCCAAACTAATAATCTTCCTTGTTTGGCATTTTTTCTTTCAGTCTTATCTAATGTTGCACTCCAGGTTTTTATCAACAGTAGAGAGCCAGTTGTTTTCTGAACCTGTTTAAGCTCTTGACTTCATATCACGGCTCAAGGGAAAACAATTCCACTGGTTAATGATGCAAAAGAAATATTTCAATCCTAACACAGATGTAACAAGCTGTTTTCAGAAACAGTCCTGATTATTTTTAAAAATAAAGTCCCATCAACTGTTTTGCATCCAGAATAACCGTATCAGGATATAAAGCCTGATATAGTGCATATAGTGCATGGAAAGAGGATACAGCACCCACCACACCCCAGAATGCTTAAGACAGGTGTAGCAGATTCTTACACAAAAAGATAATCTCAAGGAGAAAGCCAAAGTTAGCCTCCTAGTTTTTTTCCACATTTAAATGAAGCAAATTGTCAAGAAATACAGGGAGTATTCCTGATTACCTAAGATGATTCCTTCCTTTCATGATTTGTGAAACATTTTCAAGAATGCCTGTAGAAGAAAAAAGGCTCTGTAAGATGTGAGTCTACAAGACAGTGAACACTCCTACTAAGAGAATGAATCATTATAAGAGGATTAGACTTTAAACCTATAGCTATTTTATAAATAGTAGTATTAAGAAACTAAAGACAAATTATATTAATAAATATTAGAATTGTTAAATAGGTTGGAACAGCGATGCTTAAGTCCCTTGAAACCCCTTGCAAGAGAAACTGAAATATCAGAGCATGAACAGCTTGCTTCCATTTGTCTTGCACAGTGGTCCTGTTCTAAGAGGAGGGTTTTCCTCACTTTCCTTGACCTGCTATGAATGTAGGATGTGGCATAGGAAAGGCTTCGTGGTCAAGTATTACCAACTTGCTGTGATGGAGAGAAATAGAATTTGTGCCTATTTTTATCATAAGCAAAATGAAGCTTTTTTTTAAAAGAGAGCAGGAGGGGCAAAAATGTAAAAGCAATCACTTGTTTATGCAATTCCCTCTCTATTTCATGGAGCTATCTCATGAGGTCAACCAAATTGGACAGAAAAATAGGATCATAGAACAGGTCAAACTGGAAGGGACTTCAGCCTCCGAAGGTCATCTAATACAGCCTCCTGCTCAAAGCAGGATAAGCAAAACATTACTCAAGGTTTTATCCAAGCTGGTCCTAAGGACTTCTAATGATGGAGACTACACAACCTCTCTGGGCACTCTGGTCCACCATTTAGTCAAGGTTAAGAAGTTTCTCCTTACAACCAGTCAGAACCTTTTATGTTTCAATTTATACCATCATCCCGCCAGGCACCACTGTGAAAAGCCTGTCTCCACCTTCTTGATAATCTCCTTGTGGGTCCTGGCAGCCCATCAGGTCTCCCTGAACCCTTCCCTCCTCCATGCTGAGCCAGCCCCAGTCCCTCAGCCACTCCTTGCAGAGCACATGCTGCACAATCCCTGAGGTAGCTCACTTCCTACGGCATCCCTGAAAATCCACAGCTTGGTGAAGGGAAAGCACGAGTATATGAGCATCCTGACATCAAACTGTGGTCATAACTCGGGGAGTGTGACATCCATACAGCTAAAGCTACAGCTCCAGGTTAGTTACGGGCTTCTGCCCAGTGGCGATATCACAGGAGACACGTGAGGCACTGGGATCGAGGGTAAGAGACAGAAACAATAAAACCAGGACAGACCGAAAGTTCTGCTGCTCATAAACCAGCCTGCTTCTATGGGGTTTTGCTTTCTTCAAACACAAAATTCAATCAAACTCATTATGTAAGATTTGTATTTGCCATAGTCCTTTCAGAATGTTGCTTCTGAGTAGATATTATGATTATATCTATTCATTGTTCTCCTCTTTATAGTTAAAAATGGAGCATGAAGCAAACACAGATCAGCTTGAACAATTTTATTCTGCCTTGTTCAACTCATTCCAAATCATCAATATGTGAGTTTTTCAGAATGATAACTGTTTTCCAGTTTGAGAATAAAAGTAACTTTTGCAAACTGAAAATAATTTATAAAAAAGTTAAAATAGTTTAAATTGTTTCCACTGAGTGGATATACAGTAGTTAATCCTGGTAAATTACAGTCCTGTGCGTGGACATTTTACTTTCTGGAACTCCCTGAGGTGAGCTATATTTTTTTACGACTATCATCTCAAACTGCGAACAACCTAATTAGCAGCAGGATTTACATTCTAAGAATACATAGAATGTACCTGAGGCAACAAAGGAGACAGATTTAATCAAAATGTTCTCTGCTTCCAAATCTTGATATCTGTCACACATGAAAAACTGTAGTTCAGTGGGATGCAAGACTGATGAATAGGTCTAGAAGACCATATTTTTAGGCAGGTTTCCTAAGAAAATGAAGCTTATGCAATTCTATTTTCTAGCTGTCCCATCTATATGTCCTGTATTAGAAGATTTGATGCTGTTGGCCAACTTTAATCAGGCCTGAAAGGGGTGAATATCAGGAAGATGACTGAGTTACTTAAGGTCACATGAATGTTAGCAGCTTGGTAGAGGACACCAAATCACAGCAGCGTACTTGAGGAGGGAAAGTTGCAGAGTTCATCTTCTACACACTCCATTTATCGACCACTGAAGTTGGTGACATTTGAATCTTAATATGACCCTCTCAGATTTTTATAAGCACTTACTAATTATTTCAGTATTTTACATTTCTCAAGACACTTTACAAACATCAAATCCTGCATTATATTAAAACTCTTGAGAGCACTTTCTTAGCTGCTGTAAATCAATTAATTCCACAGCGATATTCTGATGTGTACCAACAGAAGAAGCATCCCCACAGAAAATAAATTAATACTGGATTGTAGCTAAGGAGAAAAGAATTACCTTTATGTATTATAGAGTCTATTTGATCTATTTTTTTCCTTTCCATATGGGAGCATACTACATGTTTTTACAACGAACTAATAAAAGTCATCTAGATTTCATCTCCCAAAGTCCATGTATAAATGGAGTAATTATGGAGTAAAAATTGAGTAATTCCGTTCGTGTGAAATCATTGGATTTTCAGGAAGGGAAGTGTTTTAGTATTAGACAGTGTTAAATACAGGGGTTAAGAGTATTCCTGCATACCTCTAGTAAACACTGTGTAGTATTAATTAAATACATAGAGAGAGGGGACATATTTCGTTTTTTAAAAACTCTTTCAAAGCACAACCAAAGGATTCCCACACACATTACAGCAGTCCTCAGGCTGCCCTAACCTGACCCAACAAGAACTGCCAATAGTTCAAACCAGAGGGCAGAACCAATAGCCAACGATCAGAAATTTGGTGCGCTTAAATAATCAGTGGAACACTGAAATAATAAGGTACAGATTACATAGAAAATAAGTTTCTACACATTAGAGAAAACTTGGTTTCATATAAGTACATTAGCCTTACTAATATTTACCACAGACTCCACTGGCCTGCGTCCCACATGTGGGCAGAAGCAGAGCTGTACGAGACACAGCATCGGCCGCACAGCAGAGCGGTGGCACTGACAGGCTGAGATAAATCAGAGAAGTGGTGGATGGCAGAAAAGAAAACAATAACTGGAGGCTTTAGTACCATGCGGTACTACTTGGTAGGTGGGTAAGTGGTACAGTGGGGCACAATGGACAAAGAAAGTATTAAGGCCCCATAAATGGCTGCAAATTCTCTCTCTTGTTCTATTCTCCCTCTTTCCCCTCAGCTGCCACAGGTCCCACTGATCTCTCCTTCCACTCCCTCGCTCCGGCACCTCTGTGCAGTTAGCTTACTCTTCATTTTCTCCTCCCTCTAAAGCCCTTTACCGCTCTCCACTCTCCTGTACAGTTGGAGAAGCCAGTATCACCAGCCCCTTTTAATACAATTTTCTTTAATTTCATCTTATTATGCTTTTTCCCAGATCCTTTTCATTGTAGAAACTCCTTTTCTCTTCTGTCCCTTTCCTTCTCCACACAAAACACTCTTAGCTTATCTGGAGACAGCTTACCTCACCCTGAAGCCAGCCAAAGCTATGGAAACTGCTGCCTGCCTCTCAAGGGGGATGAAAAGAGATATTGCAGGAGAGAGATGCCTCCATCTGGACCACACAGCTCCCCTTTCCAAATCAACCCCTTTGCAGCTCTGGTTGTTGCATCCAGAGGTGTTCTCTCGCATTTAATAGCCATGAACGGGTTTCTTTTCTTTGGATTTGTCCAACTGCTTTTCAAACTCAAATAAGATTTCACATACAAAAATCTTTCAGAAGGAAATTCTGCAGCTAAACCAGGGGTTACAAAAATTGTTCCCTTTGGTGCATTTCGATCTGCACCTATGTGACTTGTTTGATGCTGTTCAACTGTTATTAGAAGAGACTGGAAACTATTCCCTTGCCTGATATTTTAGACCTTTGTCATATCCATTTTCACTCATATTTTATCAAAAGTGAAAGTCCTAATCTGTGTATTCTATGTAGTCTTATATAGAAACTATACAGTTTACACAGAAACTAAACAGGACATTACTCTCGTCCTCTCCAAATCTGGCCAAATTTTGAATAGATGGCTCAGATTCTTAAATTAATATGACTTGAAGCATGCATGTAATGACCGAGAGATATGTAGAAGCAACTTACATGGAAAAAAAGGCTTTTGGGCTAGGCTGCATTGCTGAAAGCTTTTTTTAAACATATATTTAATTTAAAGTAAGAAATATAATAACCAAACTAGAAATCTAAAATATTTGATGAACTTCCAGCAGACAAAGGTTTAGCAAAACAGAAAAGGTTTGATACACAGTAGTGACAAACCATAATTTTTTTGGAAGGACTACTTATTATGCGACCTAGGAAGCAGTTGGAGAGAGAAACAGGCTCTAGGGAAGATCTCCTTTTGGAAGAAAATTCAAGACCCTTCTGCTACAGTAGAGCAATGCTTACTTCTGTCAGTGAAAGTCAAGAAGCTCTGTAAAACCACACATTTCTCACAGTGTCAATATAAACACAAGACAATTAAAGTCTTAGATGCTCTTAATGAATGTTAATCTAAATGGGGGCAGTACCCCAGCAAAAAGGTACAAGATGAGAAACAGATGTTAGTACCCTTATCTCCAGTAACTTCCAGGAAGAAGTAGCGTTGAAGATAGGAAAGAAAAGCTTTGAAGGGGGAAAAAAAAAAACGTACAAAAAACCCAACCCTCAAGCCCAGAGTGAAATAAGTCTTAATTCTGAGGCAAGAAAAGATAACCTTGTGAACAAATACAGTTGTGTTCAGAAGTTCTTTAATTAAATGTAAGAGCCTTTGTAAATACAAGGTCTACCGATGCAGCCTGTTTCACTTGCAATTCTAACTCCTCTTTAAAAGCACAAAATGAACTCTTAAACTGATGGTAACACGGACTCCCTGCAAACGGCCTGAACTGCACAAGAAGAACTGAACAAAATTCTGGCTTGCACATGTCTTTGATCTGTGTTAGAATTCCTATTCCTATTTATTCTTCCCCATGCACATTTAGTGAACACAAACTCATTTGCCATGGTGATTGCTGATATTATGTTACTGATTAAAGATTTCTCTCTATCAACTCTTTAACCTTTAGAATATAGTATTAATGGTAAATTGACCACTGAACTGAAGCTGGATAACACAAGGAACATTAGTACCTGTTTGCACGAATCAAAGAATCCCCAGTCTCGAGGATGCTTGGAGTTATTTTCAAGAGTGTCTCTGACATCCATGCTGAGCATACTCTATTTTCAGCTGACATCTTAAACTCGAAGGGAGAAAAACAAACCAAAAAAAAAAAAAAAGGAACAAAAAAAACAACAACAAAAAAAAACACAAATAAAAACCCAGCTATTTCAGGTTAGCTAGAGAAAACCTGTCAGTGTCCCAGTTCCATTCCCAAAAGCACTTAGGAATAAAAAAATCTCTTCTGTATGCTAAAAGAATTAGGAGCTCATGTAACTGAGTTGGATGTGCATAGTTAAGGGACTAAGAGATGCCTAAGAAGGAAACAACAATATAACATCTGGAAGTATGAAACGTTATGCTGGTGGTATAGCAGCACATTGCAAATCAAATGTAAGGTTTTTCCAGGTACGATTTTAACAGAAAAACAACTACCTTGGTCAGTGATCCTTTACTTACTACAAATAAAGTGTTCTGAGTATTATCCATATGAATCAAACACAAAATTACGTTTAAAGTCACCCTGTGCCTCAGGAAAGGGTGTTCAAGGTAGCACCGCCTCCCCACCAGAGGCGGCTGAGCTGTTGATGTCACGATGGACGTAAGAGCAGTGCAAGAGCGCACCCTGTCTGCAGCCGGGGCAAATTGAATTTAGCACATTTCATTTACCTTCCTAACAGCAGAAAGTCTTGTGATACCCTGTAAGGAGATAAGTAAAAAAAAAAAATCCTATACTTGCGTCAATTTAAAGTCTTATTCCTACACGAGCAACGTTAAGTTCCAGGACGCTGTGGGGACTTTCACTTAGGATAAAAAAAAATTTTAAAACTCTGCAAAATGTGCAGGAAAAAAGCTCTTTTTTTTCTCCAGAATCAATGTTTACCTAGAAAGAAATAAGGACAGATTAATTCCGAAGTAACTATTGACAGCAATCCGCTTAAACAATGCTGAAAAAATTAACTCCTGTTCACCACAAACCTTTTCATAAAACATCTTTAGAAAGATCCTGCTGAGCTCTTTCTACTTCATGTGCATCAAAAGGGTCTCTGAAATTTAAATGCATAATGAATAGCGTGTTTTGCCTTGGTAATTTAAATAGCATTCATGCCTAGAGGATTACAGTCCTCACAATCTCAGATGCCCCCCATCCCTTCCGCCCCACAGTCCTCTCTCCTCTCGGGAGTTCATGAGAGCCAGAAAGCACGGGTTTTCAGTTCCTGCAAAAGATAAAGAGCTATAGGAAAAAAGAGAAGATATCTGTGAGATAAGGGAACAGGTGGATCATTCTGAAAAGTGTTTATTAGCTTTTTCTTTCTTTGAGGTTTGGTTGACATGACTGTTTACACCCTCGGATACTCCAGGCCGCATCCTACATCTTAGGGTCTGTCTGGGCATTCCTGAGACTTCCAAGTAAATAATGATCTTAGCACTGCTCTGCAAAATGCTGCTGTATGCTTTGATGTCTCAACAGTTGAAAATGTTTGATGAAGGTACACATGGACATCCCACCTAGCTGTTCTGAACACATTGGAGATGGAGACATTTCTGAGCAAAACTCCATGTGTGGCTTATGCCATGGTGGAATATGCTCTGATCATTAAAGTGCATCTTGTGATTACTGCGTGATCATGTAGCAGACTCTTAACGTGATCTAATCTGCCCCACCAGCTTGAATGACAACTGCATTGTCAGGGTTGGTCCCAACATGCTGTCTGCTGTAGGTACAGTATTGGGACTAAGGCTTAGTGCCATGAGCATCCCCTAGATGCCAAGAAAACTTCAAAAATTCCTCTGGCCTGCAAGCCTCTGATCTGAGAAAACAAACCAATAAATTAATTTCCTAATCCAAAATGTACTTTAGAGAAAGCTGCATCAGACACTTGAAAGGACTGAAAATAGGAAACTAGCAATGATAAAGATTCAATAAGGTCAGATCTGTCATCAAGTCCTGAACCTTGACTCTTTCTAGGAGATGGGTAACAAGCACCAATAATTCTATTGTATAAAGCTATAAGACCATGCTATAATCTAAGGGTGTGTTCATGACAGATTTTTTTGAGCATCAAATTTAGAGCTGCAGGGAGCGTACAGAGGAAAAAAAACAACTATATCTCACATAAAACTGAGAACATTGGTATTAAGAATGTTGTATAGCAAGTAGCAGGTAAAATCAGTTTAATGGAGATATTTCTCCCCTTTGGGACAGTGTAGACTACGCACACAAAGTTAAAAGCAGTACACTAAAATAGTGGAGAAGAAAATTCTTTCCAGTCACTAAAACCTGGCTGTACAAGTAGATGGGAGAGGGACTTGGGGAAAAGAGAGAAGTTTATTCCACTTAGACGCAGGAATCCTATGGTAGATCTCACCTTCTCTGTGGGAGGATCCTTCTCATTGATGAAGAACTAGCCTTTTTTAAAGCCATCACAGTCAGCCAGAAGCTATACAATGAGAATTTAAATAGCTTTCAGGCCTACAGGATCACAATCTCAGATGCTTTCCCACCCCTCCTCTCCCACACCTTTGAGTTTGGACCTATCCGTATCAGTAGGCCAATGAACAGGAGTGGGAAGCAAGACCCATCAGTGACCGAGCTAGGTCTTGGATGCCAGGTTAGGTCAAAGGGTGTTGTGAAGTTCCCATCCCATTTTATTCACTGAAGTTCTCAGGGTTATTGCAGGGGTCTGCGATGTTGCATGTCTTTTACTTCCAGATACCACAAAAGCATCTGACAGGAAACCCAGAGTAAAACCACATGCGTTTCTCCACCAAAACTGAGAAATGAGGGCTGGTTACCTCAGTCATACCACATTCCATAGACCGATTACATCCAGTCAGATCTTCTACTTGTCACCCATAAATCTGAAACGTCAGCTAGTATGTTCAGCATCCCCAGGAGGCAAGTCACTCCTACATCAAAGCCAAAGACCAAAAGTTTGTCAATAAAAGAACAGTGCAAACTGATGCAAAAATCTGGGTGATGGTATCTCTCATCCCTAGTACCTCACTATTATTATTTCAGCATGACATCATAAAAGCTAATTTGAGCTTTGATGAATCTCCAGATGAAGTAGATCCTTAGGTGTCAGAAGATTCTTTAAACCTATGTCTGTAGCTCCTGCCATGATCGAATAAAGAAAAAAAAAGAGAATTACACTTATTTTCTTTTTGTCCTTCCCTGACCCCCACCCCCCACCCCCCCAAAATTAGGAAAGCCACAGGTAATTTAACCAGTAAAAATCTGGACTTGTAATAAAAAAGAGTCACTAACACTACTCGAAATATTTCATCTGATATGTCTTAGGTTCACATATCATTTTTACGAGACAGGTTGGTGAATTCAGTCATACTGTCAACAAATATTCCCAGGTCTCTCTCCTCTTTATCATTTCTAACCCATAAGCTTTCACTGTTTGGAAGTAGCTATAAATTCTTAATTTCCGTTCTTGTTCTTTGTATTTCATCCCATCTCTAATACTCAGTACTACAAAGCTCTGTAACACTGGGTATTGGCCACACTATTTCCCACCCACATCAGCAAACTGAGCTGGTGCATGGCAGTTCTGGTACCCCCACCGCCAGACGACACAGCCAGCACCCGTGTCCAGAGTTAACCTTCCACTAACCGCACCGCCTCGGCCCAAAAATTTGCACTCAGCGCCATCTATTGATCCCATCCCGCTTAAGTGGAAGGTAACACCCCGGTCCTATTCTACTTTGCCACAGAAATAAAGGTGAAATACCGATATGAGTTGTCCAGATAATGACTTTTGCCATTTCTTAGTGATATTAGTATCCCAGAGATCCTCAAGCTCTTCTCCATAGATTATACTACACTAGGGGGTTATCTGCTGGTGGGTTTAAGTCCTTCTTCGTAGATCCACAGGTTGACATATCACAGTTCTCATTCCACTGGGACGGTTATTTTATATTTCAAGTTAAGGTCATTAAGGTCTTAGATTTTGCTTCTTTTTTCTTTGCTATATACCCACTCCTGATGAACATTGTTCTCATTGATTTCTAAGATGCAAAGTGAGGGACAGCTCTGATCTAGACAGATATGATCTAGAGTTATTTAGGTAAAACTTGGGCTAATAGCAGCTTCCAAATCTTACCTCTAAAAAACCCTTTTCATGATGTTTGCGGCTCCATCAGTGCTGTTTCACTACCTTTCAGGTGGTATTAGTGTAAGTAATCTACCTACTCCTGTACTGCAGAATAAATGCAAACAAGCAGATTTTAATTATGAAAAGTTTCCATGATGAATCTATGCGACTCTTGTCAGGAGGAAAAGTTGAAGGACTTAGCATTTTGGAGTATTTTGTTGATGTCCTACTCAAACCACTACTCCCACACGTCTGCATTGTGTTGCCATTGCAAATGCAAGGTGACTGAAATCAGAAGAAACAAAATATGTTTATCAATAATAATAACAATAATACAGAGAAGATACAAACAAAAATGCATTTTAGTCAGGAAGATTTATTGATTTACTTCTTGATCAGTAATCTATGATTAGGGACTATGCATTTACAGGGATTATTAACTTCAGAAGTCAGTATGTTCTTACCCGTTTCAACCTGGGAGTCCTAGAATTTGCAGATACATTTTATTGAGTGTAGGACAAAGCAAAAAAAAATAAAAAATTCCTGCCTGAATTCTGTCCCCATTAATACACTTCATAAACTCAACAGAGATAAGTAAAATAAAAAAACCCAGTTATTCTTCTTTGTGATAACATAGAAAAATTTAGATTAGGAGGAGCCCTACAGAGGTCATATGGCCCAACCTCCTGGCCCAGCAGGACTGACTTTGAAGTTAGACTGGGTTACCTGGGGCCTTGCCCAGGCAAGTTTTTAAAAATTTCAAAGGATGGAAATTTCACAACAACTCTAGAGCATTTGTATTTAGTGCTTAACCACTCACGATTTCTAACACTTATATCCACACGGTGCATGTAACTCACGTACCTTTACGTTCCTTCACCACTCCTTTTTAACGGAGGGCTGGGAGGAAATGGCAAGTCGTTCTGTTCGACCGTTCTATCAGGAACTGATCAGAAAACTGTTGCACAGACCTGCTCTTGAGCAGAAGTGGCAGAGTAGCAGCATTTCCTCTTAATCTGAGGGGCAAACAGATCTACTAGGCTGACTTTGGTCCCCTTGAGGTCCTTGTAGGGACAGCAGAACAAATCTTGCCCTTGCAGCTCAGAACTGCAATTCTGTTCTGTTCATCCACAGAAGACTGCATGCACGTACATGAATGACTAATAGATAAATCTTATTCTCTGTTTCTCAGTGTTCTGAGAAATTTCCCTGAGAGAACAGAGATGATTTGATGATCTTGCCCATGATTACACAATAAGTGGTACTCAAGTTGTCTGTTATCACCTGGATTGGCAAGTCTTGACAAGGGTGAGATTTCACTTGCTCATCTTGGCTCCTCCAGTTAGCCAAATGCATCTAACTGCCGTGGATGTACACCATCAGAAGATCCAGCTTCCCCTTTCTGGAAAGGAGGAGCAAGAAGCAAGGAATCTTCTTGCCAAGATTTTCTCAATAGAACAGAGGATCAGTGCCAAAGTTTTCACTGATAGAAAGTGGTAATTTTAGCACAGAAGTTATGGACTTCCACTTTTATCCTCTCACACAGAAAACCCTGTAATAGGAGCTCCTAAATCCTGCTTGGTTTAGGTTTAAAAACGAGTCAGTGAAGCATTTATTTGGAAGTCATTTTTTAGTAAGACAGTAAATCAACCTACTGTTCAACTCACAGAAGTTACTGAAGTAGGAAACAGCTTGCTGCACAGCTAAGAATTCACAGCAGAAAAATACATCAAACCAGTGGGTAAGGGGAAAACAGCTGGGGTCAGACGAGATGCCCTTTGCACCCACAACCCTAGCATGAGAGGCTGTGGCACAAAGGCCATTAAATATGACACAGCAGAAAATTTTCCTGATCTTAAATGCAGACATGTATAACAATATGAGTATACATATGGGCTATTCCCTGATGGAAAAATATCTCTCCATTCATAATTTCTTTTTATGTTCATGTGACAATCTCCCAATAAAATAGTCGTATTAAAAAAGCAAATGGTTGAAGAATCCCTAATTGACTTGAAACTGAAACACTGCTGTGCCATAGGCAACATTCTGTGCCAAAACTTTTGCAGTAGCATAACACTTAGAAGAAATGTGACCAGAGCTTTAGGGAGGAATTTTACATGTTTCAGGTACAAAGATGTTCTACAAGAGGCATCCCTATCATCCTTCCACTGAAACATAACTGCAGCTTGTGACCGTTGCTTTAATCAATTATAACATAAGTATATGGCTGATCTTCTAGTAAGAATCCTTGGTTAAAAAGTTAAAAACATTTTGCCCAGCAGATCTCTTGCAGACACAAGCTGTCCATAGGTTTCATTAAATGATCTCCTACCATCAAGAACAAATGAAGAAATTCTGTCATCCAAAATAGGCAAAGCACCTCCAGGACTGAAACTTATGCGGTGTGTTGGAAGGAAGTAAAGAAACCCACAAAACAAGTTTAATACAAGTTAATATCCTGGTTGAAGAGAAAGCATAAAGACATTCGAAGAAGATTTTGGGAAAGGTCAGCAGCAAGTCTTCTGGCTGCAAACCTGAGGTTCAGTAGATGGTCAGTATTGCCATTCTGACACCACCTTCTGTTACAGGTGAATTAAACAACAACCTGTACTGAGTCTGAATACTGGGGTTTATTTACAAACCAACAAGATTAGAGATTTTATCCCAGCTGATTATTTCACATGCTCATTCACTCACTCCCCCAAAGCATTACTTTTGCTAGGGTCTCAACTCCCTTCCTAGCAGGGAAACTTGCTGCTGGTGTGCAAAGGTCAGGCAGAAAACCATGTCCCTTCGTGCTACACAGCTACCCACGTTTACAAGTCAGAGGCAGGACCAGCCAAGGTCCTGGGATATCCCCTGGTGTTCTTCTCCATGCATCTTCCTGATCTCCAGGATCTTTCTTTTCAGGGTTCTCTCCTTTCTAAGGCCACTTCCAAAATCCTTCTTTTTGGCACATCTACTTTCCAGAACACTCCATGCCCCAATCAATATAGTCTATGTGCAGAGGTACATGACATGATCAGCCACCTAATTGATAGCTCTGTCATGTCTCTTAATTGGAGAATTCAGGACATAACTTTCATTTAGCCCAGATGTTATTAAATTTATAACCAGACTATGCTGGCAGCAGCCAGCAAGCAGAAGGCTTGTCATCCTTGAGATCTCAGAAATTGACATTTTCACTCCCACACACATACACACTGAGTTATCTGTTGTTCCCATGGAAAGAAACACTGCTGACCCAGCAACACTGTACCAGCAGTCACATTTGTCTTCTTACCCTGCCCCAGTGCACGGAAGGATGGAGTTACACAGAAAGTGCAATGCAACACCAGCACTGACATCTCCTGGAAATGGCAACAGATAGCAACTGAGCTCTTTCTATGATGTACTCTGTGTCCTGTAAATTCATTCAATTTGCAGTCTCTTCCTGTCATGGCTAATTTTGCCTATGAACAGTGTACACCATAGTCAGTAGGGCTGGAAAACAGATCAGGCAGATACCTGAGATTATTAGCAGAGAACAAGGGTTCAAAGGAACGAAGTGAGACTCCTAATGCATTAAAAGGGGACTACTAACAAGGATGAATAGCTGGGCAGAATCTGTGGGAAGAATAAAGCAAAGTCGTCATCTGGACAGGAAAAGGGAAAAGGTGAAGCCCAGGAAAACTGAAGTTCCAAGACCAATGATGCTGCACTAGATCCAGGTGTCTGCAGAGATTATATATTCCTTTGTCAGCCATGTCCCACTGTTTAACCAACCTTGACAGAAAAAAAAATTATTACCCCAGCTATTATTGAGTGCTTATTATTTTCACTTCCCACCACTTCTCTATTTTTCTCCAGTGGATACTCACTAAGACTGACCAAGTAACACAGACCTCTGATTCTGAATCCCGAGCCCCGCATTACTGTCTATTAAAAATACCTCAGTTCCCTTTCTTGGAAGTTCACAGACTTACAGAAAGTCCTTCCAAAGATTTCATTTCTGAAATTTTGAATTCGAGTCAGTTACTGCCATTTCAGAGTCCTCTCAGAGGGTTAACAGAAATCAACAAAAAACCCAAGATATGTTCAATCTTTGAGGAGGCTGAAAACTGGACAAAGATTTTGAAAGGAACTTAGAAACTACAGGGAGAGACTAGAAAATCATATGAAAGTTAAGGTATCCCACGGGATCAGTTAGTCAATCTCCTCTTTCAAGAATATTATTGGGAACTACCTCCAGTTCATTTGCTCTCTCATTATAAAGGGATCAAATCCACAACTTCAAAACCAACAGCCATGTTCGTCTCCCTTTATAAACACATCAAACATTTGCAGAGGGCATCCATCCACCTTCCAAGCTCATTCTGAAGGTGTTTAGTATGAACAATTTAAAACAGGTGTTCAAAGCATACATCAAACAATGGGATAAGGTCAAGTATTACTTCATCCACTAAATTTCCCATAAAAATGCACAGAAGAGTGACTGGTCTCCAAAGTTTATTAAAAATCAAAGAATAGAAAACTTTACATAAAAATATGTCAATTTTAGCTTCCACATAGTTGTCCACACAAAAAATTTAAACATGATTTTTTTTAAACCTGTAGCACATAACCACAGTGATAGCCAGGCCAATTTATTTGGTTCACCATGACTGAAGTGTTACATGATACCACTTTTCAAATGAGTTTTGCTTTAAAATGGACGCTAGTATAAGACACCAACTAAAGCCTTTGAAGGCTCTTTAATGTAGTTATGCTTAATATTGCTAGTGTGTGAAGACTAAGCAGTACAGGCTCATGTAACAGCCCTTAGATATTATTCATGAATCAGCTCACAATTTTTAGAACATTTTTTTTTAAATTGTGATGAGTCTGGAGCATTAAGACAAACTTTTTGCAAACAGATATGCACTACTCTACTTTGGAATGTTGCCCTCTCTCCCCTCAAGGACCTGTTTATGTTTGACAGATTCAGTAATAACATGAACTACTTCTGCTTCAAAGGCATACAGCATATTAAAAAGCTTCATGCTTGACACCTCATTTTAATATTCAGATATCAGTTTTAAAACCGTCTATATCTGTACACAGTATAGATGTCCTGTTAACAGGAGTCTTCAGCTTTCTGTGCTAGTGGACTTATGTAACTGATCTGTAGTTTTCTGTATAGCTTAAGAACTCTCATTAAAAAAAACGGGAAGTCAGAGGGCATGAGATGTGACCTACTCCCAGGACAACTGTGGTGCTTTAAAAACTCAGGGTTAGGCAGGATGTACATTTTTCAAAAAGTTAAAGACAGTGTTTGTCATGGCAATACACACTTGCATAGTATACCTGTATGCATCTGTAAATTAAGTGCCAGCCACTCAAACTGTGTACAACACTGGGCTGTGCTCTCCTGCAATACATTAAAAGATACTTCTTGTAATGCTTAGAGCAGCTGAAGTACTTTTTATATATTTGCTCTTAACAGAACTAATGCATACTGCTATACAGATTCCTTAATGGAATCAACATATTTCCTTTCTCCACATTCCTTAAGCCGGGTACCTCTGTTTAATAATGTTGTTTGAACCCAAACATTAACAGGTTACGTTACTAAAATGCATCAAAGCGTGTAGTTCACAGCTTTTTAATTTCACATCAGGACTTGAACCAACCTTTTTCCCCTCCCTCTCAAAAGTTTTATTTCTGGTATGACAAATGCTGGATTTGTTGTCTAGTTAAAGGAATAAAATCAAAACTCATTGGTCAGAGCAAGACGACTGATAGAGGCCAGACAATGAGCTAAAAAACACAGGGTCAAAATGCTTTGGAGCTTAATACCTTCTTAAAACCATAAGCCAAATCGCACTTTCATTGTGAATCAAGAAGCCTCAAATATTACCAAATGTCATGTTTGTAACACTGCTCAGACAACCTGCCAAAACTATGAACCCAACTTAGATAATGCAACCTGGGAAAGGATCTGTAAATTAAAAAACCTCTTCCCCTTAAATATAACTTATGTGACAATATGAAATTAAATTAAAAATTCCAAGTTATTGCACAAATTATACTTCCAATATTTACAGAGCAAAAAATTCTGAACTTTGAAACAAAAACAGGAGAGCAGCAAATTTACTTTTATGAATTCCCAACTTGATTTGCTGCAAAGAAAAAAAAATAATTCCAAGGGGCTGAAGTTTCCTTCACTTCTAAAATAAAAGAAAACAGAACCCACAAAGGAACAGATGTAGCCACAGCAAAAAAGCCACAGCATTTGTAAATGTCCTTGCAGTTCTACTGTCAGAGCTGCTTCGGCACTGTATGAACCATTGTGGGAAGGCAGAAAACAAACTTCCACATTTAATAAGGCTTCACAGATAAGCACAACTACTTCTTGAAGATGGACTGAACCACCACACAAAGAAACATGCAAAGAAGTCAGCTGCAGATATTTGGCAACACCAATAAAACGATGTGCTGGACGCTGGTCTCCATCCCTCAAGTCGAGTGGCACTCACTCAGTTTGTCTGAACAGGGAAGGTCATTTTGGCATCTGCCATTATCTGCTCAGACTAATAGGCAAACTGTCTCTGTGTTTTTTTCTTCTCCATATATTACGATTGTACTGGTGGTGTCCTCTGTTACCAACTGGTTGCCTCATGCCTCCACTGCTGACAGGGCTGTAGCTGTTGCCTTGGTTATGAGTTCCTTTCATGGAAAACTTCATTCCACTGTGCTGCTGAAAAACACAAGATAAGCACTCAGTTTAGGCATACAAACAACTGAAACAAAGCACATATTATCAGTGGTATTTCCTCAACAGACAAGTCATTCCCACAGAACACTGCTCAAAGCAACTGGTCTTTCCATGCTTGTCTAATTTTAGCTGTGCAAGTCTGACGGCACTAACAGCTTAAGAAGTGTTTTCTGAAGTGTTGTTGTCCTGCAAATGAAATGGTGTAGACTTCAAAGCATCCTTAAACCCCTTGGATCTCAGTATGAAATACACTCACTATGCATATATAAATTTATACACTCACTATGCATATATCTTTGTAAGTGCATATATGCACTTATAAAAACAGAGACCTTCCACATTAAATACCAATTGTGACAGTCATGTCTATTTTAGAGGATCTTAGCAAGAGTATGACCAAGTGAGATACTCAATAAGACTTTCAGAAACATCACCAATAAATGTAAGGGCATGATCATATAAGCTGATACATATAAAGCACAAGTCTGCTCTGCCCATAATCTCACTCAGCTACAGGTAAACTAGCTATGGTTTTTAAGGAGCTTGTAAATCCTACTGGTCTGATCACAGGACTACACGGCTCCTAGACCACACCTCGCATTCAGACCAAGGCAAAACAATTAAACAATCAGGAGCATAGCACGACACTTTCTTTGGGGGGAATCTCCAATAACTTGGAACAGAAACTGCCAAAAAGGTTGAGCGGCAGCCTGAGTAAATCTACCACACAATAAGGTACTACAGGCATCCCTATCACTTAATTGCATACAGTAAGTTGGTTTAATGTGTACATACTTAATAGGTACAAGAGTTTCAAAAGATTAAATTGAAACAGACTTCCCAAATACTGATAATTTCAATGCAAGCAACCTTTACTGATATCTGACAGCAATAGCTTTAAGGCAGAAAACCGACTGACTTTAACAAAAGCTAATACATCATTTTGTCTACCATAAGTGGTTAAACAGGAACACCACAAAGCTAACATTTGAGGCATCTGCTTAGATTATGAAATATCTGCAGCTACTTTAGTAAGCTATATTTCCAAACAAGTCTGGAGTAGAAAGAAATGTGAGAACACCAAGTCATCATTACAATTGTGTGCACAAAACTAAAACAGTTATCGAAGGCGTAATTCCATAAACAACATTTTACTGTCAAATTATAATTCGAAGAGGCACTGAACATACAGAAAAACAAACTGGTGAAGACTAGCATTAAGGAATAATTAAAGTTAACTGCCGGGTGGTAAAAAAACCTTCAATTGTTTTTTAATTGTAAAGAGTGTCCTACAGCAACCTAATGAACCTTCAACACGCAAGTCCTAGACTCCCAAGATAGATGTGCTAAGTGCTGTCATCAGACTACCAATGGCAAAATATTCAAGGACAAACAGAAGATGGGAATGCAACCTGAGAATCCCTCATTCTTAAGAGACACAACTGCCTAAACCTTATTTATTGACATATGTTGCTAAAACATGTACTAGAAGTTACTTATGAAAGTCAACAACATGAAACTAAAAAATCATTTAGAGTGTTTTATATTTTTGCCAAGTGGTCCTTCAAGCAAACACACCATCTTGTCACATTCTTGTGCAGTAAAGTTTTCTAGTTCAGTAAGTGTACATCTGAGTCGCTATTATATAAGCAGACAATTAAGCATCTACATTAAATGAGGTCAAAATACTAAAAATAATCCTTCAACAGTCAAAACACTAAAACCAGCCAGTCATTACAGTTACCCTCAATTACATGCTGAAAAAAGACAGGAAAATTTTAGTTTTGCTACTGTAAAATCAGAATAAAACTCTGACCAAGGAGCATACAAAGTCTCAACAAGCCTATCTTCTTCAGCTGGAAATGCGAAAAATCTGGCAACTTTATCCTCAATTTGAGGATTCAGCAAAAAAATTATTGGGGGCAGGAAGGCAAGGTCACCACAAGATCAGACAAGCACCACAGCAAGTATGACAATTAAACCTACCTACCTGTATCCTAAAAGAAGTCATATCCCCAGTTTGTTCAAAGGTAATCAAACTTCCATAGAATGATTAATAAGCCAGCCAGAAAGTGAAATCCAGCTTGTCATGAAGTGTTTCGCATTGGCTTTTACGCCATCAAGTTAAAGACTGTCAAACAATGAGAGCAGAATCTGAATCCAACTGTCTTGTGACACATCAGCTGAGAGCACATCCTTAAGAAAGCTGACTTGGGGATCTCTTAAGTCAGAGATGATGTCTTTATATTTCCTAGTTCTCAACTAGATATTGCTCGCTAGTTTGATCAGATTTTTGAAACCGTAAGCTTTTAAGCATCCTGTGTCTTGTGCTGTGGCACTTCATTTTAAATGAGCATCATGTTTAATTTGAACCTACTATTTGATGATTTTTCAGTTCTTGGAGTAACTGATTACTTGTCATTCTGCTCTGACTTTTCCATGTACTGCTGATGACTACACAGATCTAGATCATGTACCTCCTCATGTTCTTCTCCAGGTTAAAGAATCATTCATTTGTCACACAGAAGCAATTTCATATGTTTGACCACTCTTACCATCCTTCCCTATTCTTCTTCCATTTGTATGATAAGTTTCTTCTGATGCAGGAGGCAAAATTGTACTCACTTCATGACGGAGGATGTACATGGTTTTTTACACTTTGTTTTCATTTCTGCTCTTTATTCCTAATAATGTCTGAAATTTGGTTTGATACTCAATTCCCAGTAGGAAATCAAGAAAGCATTACCAAAGTAGTTTTCTGCAAGAATGCCAAGACCTCATCTTTGCAAGAAACTGTCAACCCAGGACCTACCACTCTCTACAAAGTTTAAAGTATTTCTCTCCCTCCTGATGCATTGCCTTGAAAGGTCCTTCTGCACCCCTTCTCAGCTGCCCTTAAGGAGCTTAACAACAGGAGCAAACTTCACTACGCTTCATCCATTGCCTTTCAGATGTTAGGCGGCAGGAGGTCCAGCACAAACTCCTACAGGCCTTTTCCAGTGAACTGCATTTACTACAAAAATTGAAGCTTTGTTTCTCATCTTCTAACTAGTTAATTGTTTACAAGAGGACATACATCTTTCACTTAGTTTCTTTCAGAATCTTTCTTAAGTCTTTTGGAAATCCCAAGAAGCTGTATTAAACAGTTTTCTTTTGTCCACAGACTTCTGGATATTCACATGCTCAGGACTTCCATAATCACTGATAAATGGCACATCTGTAAGCAGATGATGGCTGGAGAGATCAGATAATCAAAAAAGAAAGCCCTTCATCTAGGATACAAAAGACAAATCTTCGGTTTAGATGTTTTGACTTCTTTAGATCTATTTCGTTTGATAAAATAATCTCCTCTCTCATCATATGGCTATTGATTCAACAACTGAATGATAGAACTGATGGGTTTTTCTGTTTGTTTTTTTGTTGGGATCTTTGGACAAGTTTGTTGAATTTGATTCTCTGCAAATAAAGGCTGCTAGATCTGGAGGGAAAACTAAAAAACTGCATTTAAGACAAGCTGGGGGGTGGGTGCAAAGGATGGGGTGGAATCCTGTATCACATACCAGGTTAAAAAAAATTTCCTGGTATTTTAACAGAAGTTTAAGAAAAGGGTGTTCCTGGCCTTTACCTCAAGTGACAAAAATGTGGTGGAAATTGAAATACCAAGTAATTATTTGCTAAGGAAACCAAACTTTTATTCTTAAATACTGGCAAGTTTACTATATAAACTGCTGACATTCAAAGACTGTCATTATTCAAAAAGAAGATTTATAGGCCAAAATAAATCACCTATACTTTGAAATAACACAAGTAACATAACAGAGCTGAAGGCTAAACATAAACAAGGTTTCTGAATTGTTTTGGTGTTTGTTTTTCTTTTTCACCTGTTAGCATCTCTAAAATAAGGAGACAAAAGTAGAGAAGTGTTAGTGATGAAAACAAAGTATCAGTACTCTTAACTTTAAAAGTCAAGAGATTATACATACAGCACTCAAAAATAATTGGTAAGGAGCTACAAAGCTAAAGAAAAAGTTTAGAAAAGGCAAAAAAAATGTTTAGAAAGATCACATATTTACTATTTTGTTGCTAAGGCTACAGGATTAATGGCCATGATTGAATCTAGTCTGCAGTTGACTGAAACTGTAATCAAGCTTGTACGCTTCAAAATCATTCCATGGGAAATATCGCAGAGTAATATTCAGAACTTCAATGCACTATTGAAACTTTAAGTATCCCCTTAAACAACTTAATACACATCCTTAAAATATTCACAAATTTCTTTTCAATTTCTCACCATATTTCCAAATTATCTACTTTAACCTTGTAACAAAAAAAAACCATAAAGAGTCCTTTTTTTAAAGTATTTATATTCACTTTCCCACTTTCTGAGCATAGCAACATCTGGAAATATACTAAAAAAATGCATCTTGCATGTAAGTAAAATTTAATTTCTTGTTCTTTATGAAATAATTTCACTGTTTTGCAGAGAAACAATGGGCAATGACCTAACTAACATCTTAGTAATTACTGCACAAGCAATAAATCAAGTATTAGGCAATGGTTCAACCTAGCCTTGCTACTTGAAAATAGCTAACAGGATTCTACAAGATATTTGCACCAGCTATCTGGGCATACTTCTTAACCTGGTAAGATTTCTAAGCAGTTTAGATTTCTAAGCTGAAGTACAGCAAAACCAAAATAAGCTCCTACGTAAATTGTTTAGAACTGGTAACCTGCAGAAATAAAGCCCGAAGCACTGCAAACAAAGGCACTTTCCCTCCTTTTTGGCCCCTTGTTTGGACCTACTGGCTACTTTCAGCTGCAACTGAAAAGATCTTTAGTCCTGAACAAATTTTTTAAAATGAGCCAAAACCCATTTCTGCTCCCATTAAAAGGATAAAACAGCATTTATGCAATCAGCTGTGAGAGCAGCAAAGAAAAAAAAAATCAACATGGAGACTAGAAAGAGCCCAAAAGCAAGAAAAATTTAAGATATTTCTTATCTTCTAACACTAGAGAACCAAAAGACTCAAAGCCACAAGGGAGCAGGTTATATTGGTCCTTCATACCTTATTTTACTTTGTTAGTCTACTGCCAGAGCTACCGCACAAAGGGAAGCTTTTGGTTCTCTTCACCTTTAACAACAGGTCAGACAACTACTAGTATGACCAGTTCAAAGATAAACTATGATTTGAGAGATCAGAGAGCCTAGTCCCCAGAATGCGTGACTGACAGTAGACTGACATTATAATCCGAGCATATTTTTAACTACTTTATGGTAAAGAAAGTAGAATGACACACAAAATAAATGCCCTTTTTGATCTTGTCATCAGTCAAGTTTCAAAAATGAGGGGCAAGAGTCAAAACAACACTACCAGAAGACAGAACTCATACTGCAACTTTGCTATTGTTGTGACATGGGCCATGACATGTTATCTGCATACCTGACATTAAGAACAAGAGATAATAGCTTGTCTAGCATGAAGTTGACAATTTTAGACCTTAAAGAAAAATCTTACCTCACAGATTTCTCACCTTTTTATTTGGAACAAAAAAGTATCATTACTATTACAGTGTGCAGACTCAAAACACTTTCCAAATTATGAGCTGATATGAACACAGTACATGTGAAAAAGTCAGTAAGAGAAGTGCATAGGTGAATATTCAAATCAATCTCAGTTTGGGAGCAACAATCTGATTACACTGATACTGGAAAGTAAAGGTGTACTACACAAACAAAAATCAAGTTTTACTTCTACATTTCTGTAAATCTATCTTTTATTTATGGTGGATTTATTTATGTTCCTAGAAACTACTATTTAGACTTTGTGTCTTTCCTGCAACTCAAAAAGCACTCAATAAGCAACCACCAAGGTGGTCAGAGACTTTCATATAGTCATATGAACATCTAGGCTGGATGTTTATATGGAGACCTCTGGAGCTCATTTAATCCAGCCTTCTGCTGTAAACAGAGTCAGATTACATTATCCAGGGTCCAGTCAAGCTGAGTCAGTTTCCATACATGGAAGGATATCATCATGTAAAGACTGTCCATATAAATATATGACAATCTAAGATGAAAAAGATTGAGTATTGTTTTCAGCTGAACAGACTCTGAAACTCAGATGCAGTTTTTTTCTTCTCTCCATTCTTTAAGAAAGGAAATAAAACATCATCATCTTTTCCCAATTTCACATGTATTAAATCAAAAACAAAAGAATGTTCTGTCATACACAGAAGATGGGAGTCTGACATCTAGAATCAAAACTGTTTCTAAAGTAAACAGTGCTATCCTCCTTCCTTTGCCTAAGAAAATGTATGGATATCGAAAAAGTATTCCCCTGTAAATGAGAGCGCTCTAAATAAAAGGTAAGAAAAATGTCATTTGGTTGACTGAAGAAATCTTAATACCTAAACAGCTTAATAATGCCATTGAAGAAAGAAATCGGGTCATTTCTAAATTGAAGTTAACACACTAAAAACTCTGAAGCATCACACTATACTAAGGGAATTGAGTATCTGACTATCCGACTAGTTGATGACACCTGCATTCTCAGAAATATTTGATAAAGTGCACTAGAGTTCAGCTTTGACATGAATTAAAATACATCTTTACAAATATATCTTTCAAAGTGAACTACACTTAACTACTTGCACTCATCTAAAAGAAATACATTTTTGACTCAAGCCCCTGACCAATGTTATTTTTGTTTCCAATGCTGCTAACTTTTGAGGAGTCATTCCAGATATACTAGCAGTATCAGCATTATTAGCACGACAAAGCAACACCAATAACAATTGTTCTGGATAAGAGCAAACTCTGAAGCAAAGTATTTTAGCAGGTGAGTGCCTGTAAAGCAATAAACAAGCAGTTTATAAGTTTAAGTGTCTGGCTTTATAGGGCCAAACACAAAAGAATCTGAAAAACAAACTACTTCTGTAAGTTCTTCTACCAGTTATTTAGACTGCAGTATTTCAGCACTGACATTAAGGTTTCATTTCCTAGTTGTCTCCTGTGCTTCACAACCGAGCCAGGGAATGCTGCTATGAAATTTTCAGTGAATATATTTATGATCACACACCACTCATCTACAGGGTCTTCAGTGGAGGTTTTCTTAGACACACTGGAAGTCAGCACAGCAGAAGGACTAGTGCTTACTGTCTTTAGATATTTTTGAATCAAAAGACCACTCTTTGGGAAAAAACTCCATAACTTAAAAAGTAAAAGAAAAGAGTTCTTCCAACCTAAGCAACATTAAGTTTTTTCTGTCTTCATTGGCGACTAAGTGACCAGGAATCCAAGAATGATCTGAACTTATTTCATCCCAAAATAACAAGAAGTAGTCTTTTCTTTTCCATGGGAAGTCACCAAGCAACTTCTGCCCTCTCCATTCATCTGGAGACACATGCCAGTATCTGCTTTTCTGCTTATTCCAGCAGGCAGCACTGCTTCATAAACTGTTCTGCTCTCCCAAGTGAAATTTCAAACTGCTTGTCAGCAAAGTAGAAGAATTATTACCTTGGAAAAATGATGGTGATGATCCCAAAAAGCACACAGACCTGTATCAGAATCTTAATTTGTAACTGAACTACCTGGAAATTCTCCAAATAATTGTGCAGTATGTAAACAGAACTGATAATCACACCAAAGCCGTTTCAAAAAGAAACTATAAGAAAGTATTAGGAAGCTCTAATGGTAGAGAATTTGCCTAGAAGGCTGCAAGTTGTTCAAAATACAGTTAGTGCTCTTGACATTGGCATCTCCTGCTTTTGAGGGTAGTACTGGACACCTAGGAACAGTTTCAAGCTGAACTGAGGTAGTCGAAGTTGCCAGGGAAAAGGCTGAAGACACCATGCAGACAAATTAATCCCTTTCAAAGACTTTTTGAAAGAACACTTGCTGTTAAGAAAAAGGCTTGCATATATTCAAGTCAGGATAGGAGTCCTCTGAGCTAGCAAAATGTGCTCACTAAAAGTTATAAACTAGCATGGTCCTAAGTCACATCAACTGCAAAAGGAAAGCCATCAACCTAATCTAGCTCAGCCATGCTCCAGAAAGTTGCAAATGGAAAGGAGACATTTAGAGTATTCTGGGTAGAATTAATTTCCCACTTCTGACTTGGTCATAATCCTTATTAAAAAAATAACATTTCTACTTCACAATACATAAGCTTTTGGCAAATTCAATGCAGCAAAACCATCTTCCCATTTCTGAACTCTAGACACCAAGAAATTCCTCTGATTTAACATGAATCTCAAAGGCACATCTTTGTCAAGTAAAAGCCATAGAACAATTCCCAATTTTAACTCCATCCCAGCCAAAACCAGGACGGTATCATACAAACTACTTAAAGATCAGTTAACAAGGACTGGAAAGGACAGCCAAGTAACAGAAAGCGTGCTACAAAGCAGTGGTTTTCCAAGATTCAGAATTCCAATAGAGATCTAAAATTCATGCAACACATTGCCTCTTCAAAACTGAGGCAAAAACTCTGGATGCCAACTTGTTTTGTACCAACAACTGTATGCCACAAAACTGGAATTTTTTTTTTGTGTAATTTTGGTGAAGCTAAGCTCCAGGGTACCTCTTCAGAAAAACAGAGTTGTCAAGTAAAAGAATAAACTAGACTAAGTTTGTATTTTAGATGAAGTTTAACTTAAAATAGCTCTCCTGTTTTATTTTAAACAAGCTTCGAAAGTTTCACACTATACACTAGCATATGAATGCTAGCTTCTCACTAACAGAAAAC
Organism: Cariama cristata; assembly: GCF_000690535.1. Taxonomy (NCBI): domain Eukaryota; kingdom Metazoa; phylum Chordata; class Aves; order Cariamiformes; family Cariamidae; genus Cariama; species Cariama cristata. The sequence goes on along the minus strand of NW_009622514.1, from coordinate 51,580 downwards.
ATTTCCTGTGCATGTAAGCTGGTTTTGCCTAGGTAAGATTCAGCAATAGGGGAGGACAGGCAAATGGGGGACGAGGTGGAGAGGAATCTGTGTAATCACTTAGATTAAAACAAAAGGCATACCTCAAGATGGGTATAAAAGTGGGGCTTGGTAGATGACTGAGGACTGCAGAGGTAGATGGGAAGAGAATGTGATAACAGCTTTCAAAGACTGTGCCCCTTCTATGTTAACCTGCCTGCAAGGAAATAGTGGAACACCTGCAGTATGCAAAGGGAGAGTAGTCTGGTCTAAATGAAAGAGAGGGTGAAAAACATTCCAGTGAAGTGCCTAAAACAAGCACTTGTGTAGTAACTATGAAGAATTCAGGCATCAAGCTATAACATGCCCTAACTCAATGCTTATATTAATGAACACTGAAAACACTGTCCACATGAAATTTCTTCATCATTGGTCTAAAAGTTTTAACATTTAAAGCACTATCTGATTTATTTTTTTTTTTACTCTGTCGTAAGTGGCAGTTACCAGCTCTTGATGGTTTGATATAAATCAAACTCACAAGCTGAATGAAACAGTATTCCCTCACATGCCAAGCTCAAAGTATTTTGATCAGCAGCACCAAGTCTAGCTGGAGGTCAGCAGCTACTGGTATATCCCAAGAGCTGATACTAGGGCCAGTACTAGTTAACATCTTCATTAATGACCTGGATGACGGGAAAAAGTGACCCTCAGCACGGTTGCAGATGATATAAAATTGGAAGGAGTGACTGATACATAAGAGGGTTGTGCTGCCATAAAGAGGGACCTCGTCAGCCGGGAGAAATGGGCTCACAGGAATCTCATGAAGTTTGAAAAAGGGAAATGCTAAACTCTGCCCTTGGGAAGGAATAATCCCACACACCAGTACACAATGGACACTGACGAGCTGGAAAGCAGCTTGGCATAAAATGACCAAGGATTCCCCATGGACAAGTTGAACATGAGCCAGCAATGTGCCCTTGCATCAAGGAAGGCCAACAGCACCCAGGGCTACATTAGCAAGAGTATGTCTAGCAGGTCAATGGAGGTGATTTTTCCGCCCTCTACTCAGCACTGGTGTGGCCACACATGGAGTGCTGGGCCCAGGTCAGCGCTCCCCAGTAACAGAGAGACATAGACATATGGGAGTGAGTCCAATGAAGGTCCACGAAGATAAAAAGGGACTGAAATATTTGTCATACAATGAAATTATGCCAGGGCTAGGACTGTTGAATCTCAAGAAGAGAACGCTTGGGAAGGATCTTATTGATGGGTCTAATCTAACAATGAGAGGGTACAAAGAAGATGGAGCCAGACTCTTCTCACTGGTGCCCAGTAAAAGGACAAGAAGCAATGGGCATAAGCTGAAATACAGAAGACTCCATTTAACTTTAAGAAAAAGCTTTTTTACTGGAACAAGTTGCCCAGAGCAGGTGGGCAGTCTCCATCCTTGGAGATACTCAGAACCCTGACTGGACAAGGCCTTGAGCAATCTGCTGTAGTCGACCCTGGTTTAGGCAGGAGGGTTGGATTAGGTGACTTCCAGAAGCCCCTTCCAACCTCAACTATTCCACAATTCTGCAAAATACTTGAACAATCTCAAAGCAGAAACTGAAGCAAACATATCTTGGGTCATGCCCAAAGCGTCAAGGAAATGCTGAATCAAATAAAAAAGACAAGGTCATTAAGTTGAAAATATCCTGGTCCTAGATTCCCAAGAACTGTGATAGGAGGACCGAGAGAAGGAAAACATTGTAAGAACCTGACCAAAACTAGGTTTCAAAGAAACCAGCTCATTATTTTGTTATAATAGGCAACCTACAACCCACAACTTGCATTAAAGTTTATGTGAGGTAGTTGTTTTGACTGATAGTTTTAACAAAGATTGAGGGAATGTTTTCCTACAGACAGAGGCACTGAGGCAGTAAGAAAAGCTGAGGATTTTTCCTCCCCTTGTACTATAATGGACAAATTAGCTAAAATACTTCAGGCTAGTTGAGTAACATACAGTTCCCCGCACATTCACCTCCCAGCACATTTAAGCACACAGTTAGTATTTAGGTAAAAATTCTTGTACACATGTCCATAATTAATTTTCTGTTCTCCATTTTTAAAAAGTATTACAGAAAGTTACCAGTGCAGTCAGATCTGTCCTAATAATTCAAAATCAAGACAACTAAACAAGCCCAGACAGGTCAGTACTATTTCTTCAGATTCAAAACCTAGCTTACAGATACACCACCTACATGAAGTTTCTATTTTAAGAACAGGAAGTTACATAAGTTAAAGATCTCCAAATATCCCACTGGTTAGGCACCATAAGTCTCAAATACATCTTAAGGAGTCAGACATCTGACATTCTCCCTTCAACTTATTCCTAGGTATATAGGTTCCTATTCCACTGTGCTGTGGAAGGGCTCTTATATTCAGAGATGCACCTCAAACACCGAACCCTTTCCCACCCATTCTTCTCCCCACACTTCTGACATGGCAGATAAGTACTTTTATGATTATATGAAGTTTTGCACATGCTGTATGAAGGTTATCTTCAGAGGTTTTTAGACTGACAGCACAGCGCAGATGATCTACACTTCCGATTTGATCGTTTTCTCATGAAAAAGTCGCTCCATTTAGTTGGCTCATACCTGATTACTGGCGGCCATTATCAAGGTTCTCGTAGGCGCAGATTGGGGTTTACCACTTGGCATAGGCAATGCGGGTGGTAAACTGGCCATAAGCTGAGTCGGTGCTTGCAGACTGAACTGGTAAACATTAGAAGCTGTGCAAGGTGGTGTATCAGAATCCTTTTAGCAGAGAAAAAGGGGAAAAGAAAAGCAACTTTACAGAAAGTACAGTATATACAGGCTATGCATGTGAAAATGCACCCAAATATCAACTCATGTGAATACTGTAAAATTTAATCATTTTTTTCAATGGTAAAAATTAAAATACAAGTCAGCACTATGTTTATTTTACATATCTAGCAAAATTTTAATTGAACCTGCATCAAGGAGACAATGTCAAAAGGTCTACGGCAATCACAGGTCAGTTCCAGTCAGTGCAACCTAAAGCCAAAATTATATCTCTACCATATTCGAATTAAAAGATGGGAACTAAGGTTGGGAAAAAAAACAGAACAAGAATAGCAACACTGGTAGTGATACAAGGGCTAGAATTTTAGGTGTCATGACAGAATCAGTCCTCTGAACAGTGTTCTGGATTGTACTTATCTGTACGGCAAAGTTACTCACTGTAATTGTTATAGTCTTCTCCCATTCTACCCAGCAACAGCAAAGTTAGGGCTCCACCTACCAAGAAACAAGGAGACGGTCTGCCAGTCAAGACTAATATATGCACACCAGTCACCCTCTTCACTGCTAGTTAGGAGTTCTGTTCCCCTCACTTTCCATAGGAAATCTGAGTGATAATTCTTCAGGGGAAGCAAGATGGATGTAGGATTACAGAAAAAGATACTGTAATGGAAGTGATATTACTGATTGCTATTCCTCCTCTTTCCAGCCTGACCAACAGCAATTACAGATGCATCATAAGCAGTCATACTGGTGATGTTAAAACACTGTTTGCCTGGAGCACTTAACAGACAACAAGCAAGCACAGATGCAGGAGTTTATAGGAATTACTGAAGTCTGAAAACACCCAACTGCCTCAATTCTTAAATGACCAATTATTTTTTAAGTTGAGAAAGCTAAAAAGCAAGCTACAGCCTTTTGAAACAACTTTGAACACAGATCTTGTAAAACTTATTTTTCAGTCATAACACAATAGCAACAGATAAGCAGCTTTCCCTA
>NW_009622514.1:6964-47725 GCF_000690535.1 Cariama cristata | reverse complement strand
ACTGCTGCTTATTACCTCACCCTTAAATCCAAAACATTCTGAACTTGAAGATAATGGAAAAACTTATTCCTTATCCCAAACCACTAGTGTTTTTTTCATTCCCACTGGCTCAAAGTATAGCAAGAGATGGGGCTTGGCCACCTAGTAGTTTTTAGTTTTAGGAGTTACCATATTAAAAGACATTTTTGGCTCAGATCATCAAGGATCTTTACTGTTAAAGTAATTACTGAAATATTCTATTGCTCTTTCTCTAAAGATTAATTGCCTGGAAGCAAATACTCTTCACTTAAACCAAGCAAACTTTAAATAGACCTCCAGTACTACTACTTGCCCTCACATGGCCTTGCTTTCCAAATTATATTCTTCAGTTAGAGAATAGTCTGTCTAGGAAAATATTTTCAAGAACAGAAACAAAAAAATATTTTAAAGTTTTTCTTGGGGAAAGGAGAAGGTCATTTAAGAGAGACTGACAGTTGTGAATACTGAGCAGCCTAAGCAATGAACTATGAGAAAGCAAAACTTGCATCCCAGCTGAAATGAATACCCACAGTAGAAGCAGTCCCCGATAAAACTGTCAGCTATTGTAACAATCACTTCTTTACCGGTCCATATAACGTTGTGCTTACCAAAAAATAAGTCCTAGGAAGAAAGGATCTACTCTCCTACTAGGTCAACTAGTGGTAAAAGTTACAGCATGCCTTTGTGAAACAGATACATGCATCATGAATTCATTAGAGACAGATCATAGTGGTAACAAGAATCCGTGCAGAAACTTAAATTTTATTTATGAGATCAGATGTTTACCATTTAATGTTCACAGTGGGCAACTACATGCTGTAACACTGATCACAAAATTAAGCTTAGTTGTATGCACATGCAAAGCCGACTGCCTTGATGAGATGACATTTTTCTCCTTTGCCTAATCCTACAATACTAGCCACGGGAACAGGCTAAGGTCTCTACAAGGATGAAGCTGATACATTCTTAATTCAGTACATGTTAGTGTCAGGTACACAGGCAGGAACTTGGATTTCTACGCTGAAGCTTCTTTAGACGCTGTTGGTCATGGAATTATTAAAAAGCTTCTAAAAAGAGGCAAAAATAAAGAGGAGGTAGTCATGTTTCAACAGCCAACTTCTGAGCATGCTCACAAGTAACCACGAGCAGGCAGGTGGCAGGGAAAAGGGATCTTACCATCTATCTAAACCAATGCACTATCTTCTGCAATGCAACCTTCACAAACCTGACCAAAGAATAGTTGTAGTCTCTCCACTCAAATCTCCCCTTTCTCTTCTGCTTAGATACAATTAGACCCTCTGAAGATTCACATACCTAACCCAGATGGGACACTTTCCATTTACAAGATTTCTAAGGGCTTTTCTGTAACAAAAAGTTAACTCCAGTATGGAAGCAGCAGCAGACGGAAGAGAAATGGTTTAACTGAGACTAGATAACTTTCAGCACAAGGAAGCTTGTGTTGCTTTATTTTAATTTTATAACAGGTATGTTGTTCTGCCTCAATGTTATTTACTGACACACATCTGAAACAAGTAGATTGTATCTCTCTTCTGAGGTGACCCTGGATTGCTAACAGGATTACTGTATGGAGTTGATACGCTGACTTACCAGCATTAAAATCCTTTTGTGAAGAGCAGCACTACCTTTCTTACTCAAACTGAAAGGTTAACCTCAGTGATCAGAAAATTGCACCCAATGTGAAAAACCCCTGATTTTCCACAAGCACTGCCTATGCTAAGGGATTAAGTCTTACTCGGTCTTCTGGACAGTTTTTTTAAGTGTATTGTGCAAACTTGAAGCATTACAGAAGCTCAGAAGACCTACAAATAAGTAAATGTATATAGGTAATACTCTTGACACTTTAGATCCATGTCTGGAAGACAAAAGCTCTAACCCTTGCTAGGGTAAGGGCTACAGAGGTCACATTGTAAAAAGATGAATGTAAACTAAAGGGGTAAGATCCCTCAATTGATTTTAGCAAATAATCTAAGGACAAAGCTAGAATGACTGCACTAAGAGCCAAGATAAGCTCCTGATCTCTTGAATACTACTACTATGAATGCCAATCATACACAGTCCCTCATCCTGCAAGGAAAATACCTTCTAAAGAGATGCTTTTGGAAACAAAAAGAGAGATTGTCAGATATAGATTTATCCTACTGGGAACTTTCCATTTTAAAATATACTCTTTAAACCATTTTCAACTTCCTGAGTAATAACTTGGTACCTAGAAGGAAGATTTCTACTATTCATAGCCTGAATGAATAGGAGGACTCTTTACTGAGTCCTCTTTAATTTACTTTAATGTTGGAAAGAAGATAAAGTATGGAAGAGACCTAGGAACTCAAGTGTTACTGATGAACTCCCATCTAACTGCAAATTTTGCTTGAGAAATGGGATCCCTTAGCCTTCTGTCTAGATAGAAACAGTGCAGTCATATGAAAGATGAAGAGCTGAAGAATTCTTACCATCCAAACTTCTCTTCCTGACATCAGGGGAGAACAAAAAAATCCTTTACTGTCCTGCAAAATGCATCTACCATTGTAAGAGCTCCCAGGATCTCATCAGCAAGAGAATATTTACTCACCAGAAGCTCCTCACTAACTAGGTCTGGCCATAAGAGCTTATTTCAATTCCGTTAACTCAAGGCTTAAAATACAAGGTAAACTGTACCGGTACATTCATCCATCAAGACAATAGTTCAGTTTCCACAAATTTCGTGTGCACTCAATTATACTCATAAGCTTCCTTTCCATGATTCTAAACGCATGAAAAAGTAGCACCTTCTGCTTTGTTTCATGGTGTAGTCAGTTGAGACATTTCAATTGACTAACAATAGCTACCATTTTAGAGCTTTCCATTTCCAAGACAGTATTTTTTTTAAAAGCTGGAGTGGCCTAAGAATAATTCACAATCCAAGTCTGTTTAAGTTTTGGCCCAGTGGTAAAGGAGTTTAACTATCCTAGAAGTCAGTATTCAGAAATCAAAACTTAAACAATAGAATGCAAGTTTCCTGCTAATGTGACAGATTTGGGTTTTTACACCCCACTCCCCATCCCGCAAGAATGAACTACAGAGGTCTTGGCAAAAGGGTTCTCATTGTTTCCATTCTCCAAACTTCTCCCACTAACTAAACATTTTTCTTCTCTTTCCCACAACATTCAGGAGATGGAAGGTGTGAGAGAACAATGACTACTTCAGTAAATACTGTGTTCCATCTTTGAAAGCAAAGAACTGAAAATAGTGAGAAAATTGGTGTTTATAGTTAACACTTTACACTATACAGATTTTTCATGTGCTTCTCTCCCTTCTTACATTTAAACTGATTTAACAGATAACTGCTGACAGTCTTACTCCTTTTGCCTATTTTCCCATTCTGGCCTTCTCCATTATACCTGCATTAGCATTTGACATTATTACAAGCCAATTCACAGAGATGAACCACAGTAACAGTAATCCTCTTCTTAATAGCTTCCCCTTCTGAATCAGCTCACCACAGGATTAGGTGAACACCACTGCAGAAGAGCAGCAGCAGCCCGTGAACAGAAACATCCCTAGGAAGAACATTTAACTACTGGATTGGCTTCGTAAGTGTAAAACAAAGTGACACCAGAAAACTTCAGACATTTCATAGTTTGGGGCCATGTGCAGGAGCAGAAATTCAATGCAAGCTCTCGCTTGAATGGTTTTTAGCCCCAGCGTACTTAACTCTGCCTGATAAATCAACATGCTTCCAAGTTGATTTCATTGACTACACCCTCCCATCTCATTTCTTCCACATCAGCTTGTGCCATTTCCCTTCTTGGTAGATGGAGCCGTAACATTAACTACGGTGTAAACAAAGTAGACTTGAGATGAACAAAATTTCTACTCTTAGGGGAGGTCACATGGTAGAGAATCTGCATCAATATAGTTGCACCACTTCCATTTGCCAGCCTATAAACAACACAAAACAGTCTCGAGTCAAGACATAATTGGTTGATTTTTCTGCCTTTAGGTCAACCACATTACAAAAGAAAAATATCTTGGTCATTGTGCTTACAGGAGGGGAAAGTGAAAGAAGAGATACAGGATACACAAGCAAACTGAAATATATGCATCCTCCAAAAGCATTAGTGTTCATTTTACAGAAAGACAACTAAAAATGTAACCCAATTAGTACCTACCAAGATTAAATACAAGCATAGTACCCCTTTAACCTCATCTCATTATATCCTGCTAGGCCTGACTGTGGGCTTATTCTATGTCTTATCAATACTCAGTATATTTCAGATAAGCCACCTTAAATAAAAAAAGGTCCCAGAAGGGTGTCATTTCAAATTGCCTTTGTTACCCTTAATACTTTCATTTCATAGGCTTTCAATTGATCTGTATTGCTAAGTTAGTGTTTTTCAAGTTAGGCACTAAATTACAGGACTCATGATGCAAGCTGAACATATACCATACTAGAATATAAATACTGGATTTAAGTTTTCTTCCATCATAAAATGGCTTGGGTACCTCTGGTTTTTTTCAGGGGAGGGAATGTTAAGATATGGTAAGAATACAATCAGCCTTTGGCATCAGAAAGTAGTCTGAGCTTGACTTCTACAAAATTGTGTGCTTCTCTCCTTACTTCACTGACATCATAGCAGAAAAATCGAGTTTTACTTGCCGATTTACATACTCCCTCTGTACTCTCTGCTGCTTAGAATAACTTGTTATTAAATAAAATTACCTTATAATTTTGTGTTCAAAACTGTGCCTCCTGCAGCTTTGCAGAAATTTACTTACTTCAAGTGGATACAGATAAAAGACTGCTCAAGCAACTGAGACAGAAGAACTGAAGGAGAGCATGAGACAGTATAAAACAGCACATGATCAGATATGGGTTAAAAAAACAAAAACAAAAGTAGGACTATACGGTGAAAGAGGAAAATACGCAAAAGCAGCATTGGAAAAATTTGTTCCCCTCTAGTGCACAGAAACTGTCAGTAATCTGCACAGCAAGAATAGCAGAAAAGAGTTGTAAAGGATTTGGGGCTTAAACTCTTAAATGCTCCAAATCAAATGTCAATCAAACGCTTTTCCCTGGTATCATCAGGTTGTCTGTGTCTACACACTCAGGGTTGCCCACTGCTTCATTTGGAGATAAGTTGGCTGGAAGTCACCACTTACATCTTTCTTCAAAGACTAAAGATTAAGCAGCCTACTTTTTAGAGCATTTGCCTCTATTTGTTCAGGAAAGGGAAGAGTAAGATAGAATCCGTATTCTTCTACAAAAAGGTGATCAACTATGCATACGCATATTTGAATTGTTACTTTGGTTAGGATATGAGAATATTCAGGCTTGTAGAAATAAGGGAGAAAATCTGTGTAGCTCTTGCTTGCAGACTGAGAATTTTGTCAGGCCACTCCCTTCCACCCCCTCTCCCTACATGCACAATTTCAACTGGAACTCTACAAATTAATCATAGTCATTCAGACAGTTTTAACAAGACTACAAGAGCAGCTGCTACAATTACTATTCTGAAGTGTCTGCCTCTGTATTGCAGGATAAGCACATGCCTTACACCTGCAAATTTAATCGCTTTTAAAAAAAAGCAACATTTATCAGGACAAGATGTGTCATATACTCTATCACCTCTCTCTGTCAGTAGGGACGTACAACAGTTCCTACTAGTAAGCCGATATTCACAGTTTTTGACTAAGAGGAAGGAAGGGGAGATGGTGATAATTTCATTAAGCATGTGGAGTTCAAGTACTAAGCCACTTGTTGGGCAAGGAGCATTTCCAAAGTCAGTGTGGATCTTGTATGCATTCAGCAGAATGACAGGACTAATGAGTATTAGTCTCATTAGTCATATTTATGTACTACTCTCACCATGTTGGCATCCAAAGTACTGAATATGTAATACTTGAACACAGTCAAAAGACACATTCCACGAAACACTTAAGATACTGCCTGGCGTATCCCCTAGCTGATGGAGGCAGAACAGTGGGCAGATCAAACACCGACATTCTGATGAAAGGTTGCTATCAAGCCTCAACAGCAATGGCTACAGCTAAAATTTCAAGAACTGTTTGAAAGAACACACTGTAAATGCTAAAAAGTTAAACAGAGGCAAGGATTGTGTTCTCCCCCAAACTAGACTACATAGGTACCTTATTCACTGAAACTTCAACTACCTTGACATGACTGCATGGTCTTGAGAAGTCAGAACTCTTCACAAAATAATCTTGTCATAGAAGCCTAAAGAACATTATCACCAGAAACACTGACATAAGGTGCATAAAATTTCTTAGATCCAAACTTCTAATAGACAACTTTGAGATTCTGTGCTGGACTGGACATGAGATTATATATCCATTAGGTAACAGAAAGGAGCTTTAAAACTTTCCTATGAGCCATTACATCTGTTACCGATATGCAGCTAGTCACATAAAATGCTATGCTTTATTTGGCATAACAGTATCAAAAATGGGGAGCATACTTAGCACCAGGAATTGTATCAGACCAAAATGAGGCTGCAAAAACATACCTAGGATTATTTTTCACTGGGCAAAGACTGTTGATCAGGCAGCAGATATTCTCCAGCACCACCCTAGGACTTCCTGAGCTAGTAAAAAGCAGCTTTCCACAATGCTTAAAGCAACAAGAAATCCAGGTCACCAGTTATAAAGTGCAGATCCAGAACAAAAAAGCACCCAGGAAAAAAAAGGCATTTTCAAGAGGAATTTGGTTACTGGTTAGGTTCTCAGACTGACATCTGCAACTAGTCAGAAGAAGCAGAGAGCTGGGGGCAAACATTGCTCATTTCATCTGGTTTCAGATTCTCATAACAATCACTTAACTCAGTATGAAGGTTAAAGTGAGATTTCCTAATGCCAGAGGCTTATTTTCTATTGTGGAACAGTCTGACTCCCACTCCCATAGAGTAAAAACTCACACACTTTGCACTGTCCTTGATGGCAAAGATATTTATAAAGCAACTTCCATTATTCACTTCAACATTTGTTGGACCACGTGGGAATGCGTAGTGCTTTGCAACTTACCTGTTTGCACATGCAAGTAAAGAATATATACTGCCTTTTTGTCAGGGTAGCATATGGTATTTTAAATACCTGCACAGCAGAATATTTCATTGAGAAAAGACTTACTACATAGATCAGTTTGATAATTAACAGAATCCAGAAAAATGTATGTGCAGTTGAATATGTTATGATGATAGATTCCTTGTACCCATAGGTTTATTTCCATATGTTCCTCAGTTTGCTCCTGTTCACTGATATTTATATTCTTCACAGAGCAGAGGTAACAGAGCAGGAACTTTAGTACTCAGTATTTTACAAGGAAATACATTAGAAGTGCCAGTGAGTCAGAGCTCTGCATTGACCTGTACAGTAAGACAAACCCATAAACTGAACAGCTATCTCACTAATAGTAACAGTGATACTAGAAGACAGATTTCTCTTCTACACAGTCTTTGACCCAAAAATTACTGGTCGTTATGAAAGCTTTCTTTTGAGACTAAGATTTTGCAGTTCGCTAGAACAGTTACAAAAGACAGCACAATGGGAATTACATGAGCCAGATAGTGCTACCATGAAGCATTTGTAAGTAGCTTTGGTGCCTTGGAAAGTCCATAAAAGGATACTTTTTGTACAAATTATGATTTAGTCTCATTAGATCCAGTTCTAGGGTTTGGGCTGTGTAGATAGTGGTTCAAAAGTGTGTTCCCCTGCAAGCTAGACCTGGCTGTGCAGAGATGAAAGCAATCACCCTCCTGAATTTGAGGCAGTGTACTGAGGAAAAGCATACACATCTAAAATATATGGGGAAAGAGAAGACCCTCCTTGAAGGAGGCAGTCTTATTGTTCCTCAGTGGTACACAAGTTCTCATCTTCAAAAGGTTACCATCAGTATGGTTCCTCAAGGAAGGTGGAATGGAAAGAATTCGGGTAGTAACTTTAAGCTCTTATATCGCTACACCTTCATTACTCTGAGTATGTATAAAAGTTGAGAGGTCGACTTCTAAAATGTCAGCTCTGGTTTATGCCAATCCAATCTCCAGAAAAATCTGCTCCTTTTTATTGTTCTATTCTGACATCTGCTCTCCTGCTGCTGGAACAAATATATAACCTTTACTCTCTCTGAAGTGCCCGTTAAGTCCAAGACACCAGGAGTCTTGTTTACTTAGCTGCTAAGCCATATTTACAGAATATAACGCAAAATCTGTAATGCTGCCAGAACTTCAAGGAAAGAAATCTTTAAAAAACATACGGCATGCTGTATTACAACCAACTATTAAACTATAGAGTTTAATAAAACTTCTAGGACCCCTATATGAGCAATACTGCATTGCTTTGACAATGCTTGTATACTTAACATATACCACCAATATTGCTTCCAGGACATATTGGTGACTATATGCAAGGCCTACAGATTTATGGTCGGTGTACAATGATGTGATGACTTCACAATATAGCTACCTCTGTGCTACAGTGGACAGCTGGAACACTTGAACTTCACTAGAAGCTGAAGTTCAGAGAGGGGCAATATGACCAAGTCACAAGCTGCCAAGCCTATTTCCTCTTAGTCAACATACATGAGTTGACTTCTATTATATCGGTAGGCAGATCTCAGAAAAGTCAAGTTGCAGCTGATCATCATTACCACTGAAACTTCACCAGTAAATTAAAAAGCAAGTACACTATCAAGTCCCTCTAATTTGACAGCTAGGATCTTGTAGTTGATACACAACAAAAGATATTCTGCAGACATGCAAAATACATTTCCATAAACAGTGTCTTGACACAGACCTTGTGCTTAAGGTTAACAGTGACATCATAGGGATGAATATTTTGCTATTAAAATAAAACCTTTATTATTGGGAAGATATCAGCAAACTGTCAATCCAGGATCTCCTCATCTCCCCTATTTTCTTTATAATTGTTATATCTATGTCTACATATAATCTATACCCTGCTTTCAGTCTTCAGTATCAGAGAAGTTCAGAAGATTTAACTTTAAATGAATACAGAATCATTCCTGAAGAACAACCCTTCCACAAGATCAGAGCTAACGCTACATCTAATTCTACAGCGATGAGAAGCACCATATTCATATTCCCTTGTTCTGAAGCTGGTACCAAAGTTCACTGCATCATCCCTATCTGCAGCGCACCAGAAGTTTTGCCACAAATACCAGTTGTCACATGTGCTAAATGTTCCTTTGCTGGAACCTAGGCACAGTATTATGCCATATCATTCCACCCATAGCCTCTTTGACTCCAGCAGAATAGGTTTCTCTTCCTGAATCAGGTGCAGCTCAGGACTGCTCAACCAGAACTTGCTCATCCTCACATATCCAAGTTTGAGTAGGATGAACTCATCAGTTATTTGTCAGAAACTGCCATTTCATTCCAAATTAAGACAACATGCTGGCAGTCTACTAAGGACATAATGCCAATAAACAGCCAGGGCTTAAACTAGGGTCCTGTCACAAGCACATGGGCATAAGGCTTTTTATTTTGTTGAAAAGGGTACCATTTCCATTTGTTTTGTGGATGCCCAAACTGACTGCAGGTCTTTCTTGCTGAAAGCTTCCTTTCCCCTTTTCATTAATTTCTCTAGCATGAGTCAATGAAGCTTCATCTTCAATGTCAGGCAAAAAGGGACTAAGAGGAGGTCATAACCACTCACCACCCATTACATTGAGAGTGCACAATATTAAGCAAATATTTGTATTTTCTCATAAAACTTATTACAGCAAAAGCTTTCTCACCAACATACTCAAACCAGGAGCATGGCTAGTAGTATCACTGGCAAGCATCATGCTGTTCTTTTTCCATTAGCCAGATGGTGCAACTAAAGCATTTACCATATTTACTAGAGGTGGAGTGAAAAGACAATTCAACACAGAAAATTCAGTAGTATAAAGGAATTACAGAAAGTAACCAGAACATATAAAGAAGGTGCTTGTCCCTCAAAAGTTAAGTTTTTATTGAATACAATTCCCAACTTTTAATTCCACATTTGACTAGTTTTTGAAAGCAGTCAAGAAACAGGTACTTGGACCTCTCTTGACATCATCCAGTTATTCACTATTGTAGTTAACCGGATATTACATCTTGTTCCAGTCACTACCTCTACCTAGCACAGAACGCTTCAGTAGATTTATAATGAACACCTCATGCCATGCAATGCAATCTTGTGCTTTATAACCTGCACTGCCCAATTCTATGTTGATTTAACTCCATATCAAAACAAAAACACCTTATAGAATCTTAAGAGTCTGGGAACATACCTAAAGACACTACAGCCTCCTCTTCCAGGAAGTTACAATAAAGCCCAGCAATTACTTTCAAATTGCACTTTCAAACAAGGAAACTGACAGCAAGACTTCACATATGAAGGTCCCATTATCACTAAAACATGAACTGATTGCTTGGCTGAAAATAGTAGGGAACATTGTTCACCTTCACAACATGGTATGATGTTCATGTTCAATTTGAGGTGTGGGGAAAAAGGACCAGAATTTGACAGTGGGAGATTTTGCCTGATGGGAAAATTTATGAAGATATATTTCTACTCTTCTGTTTAATTAGCTGCTGTTAACTTGGGGTTTTATATTTGATTACATTTAACTACTACCACAAAGGGTACCAAAGATTTAGGATGGAATTAAAACCCATTTAACAAAAAAATGCTTGATTTCAGTAATTTTTCTGAGCAGGGGAAGCTATTTGTTTGTTGTAGCAGCTTAGGGATAGTATTACATTAACTGCTGTTGTATCAGTTGAGGCTTTGAAGAGTATGATAAACTCTGCTTCTTTTTAGTTTAACCCATTAAAAGAAAAAGCTTACAATGTCACTGCCGGAGAGTGATGATACCGAAGAGGCAGATGAGCCAGAGGATAGCTGTTGTGTACTAGCCAATGACAAAGCCAAGCGTTGGTTGTAAGATGGTTCAGAGTCTCTGTTCTGTTGCTGTTCTCCATTGCATGGTGCTATCTGGTCTCTTACTTTCAATCTATTATCTGTTAACAGAAAACATAAGTATCATTTAAGAGCACAGAATACAAACGCATGGACTTTGACGACTAAGATCTGCAGTTTAACAAGCTCATTGTAAAACAGGCTCAAAGAAAACTAGTCTTGGGTTAGAAAGTTACAAATTTCTTTTAGTTTTTCCTACATATCTGAAAGTGATTAATTTCAAGGTGTAAGTATTTCCAATTACATCAAATTCAAGAAAAAATTTTAAGTTGATTTCAAAGATTCCTGCTATACCTACCAAGTTCAGGTGACAAATTAATTTTGCTCCCCCACTTCTTTTTAATCCAGGCCCTGTAGTCAATCACTTCTTGGGTCACTTTGATGATTCTACCTAACGTGCTAAAAAAATTTTTCAATTAAGTATTAAACAAAGACTATTGGTTACATATTTGCAAGCATTTCAACAAGCAATCAAATTATGCGAAAAGTCAATTTAAGATACTCCTAATCAAGGAATTTGAACTTTCATTTCCTTCGCACATCATTTAATACACTGAAGAGTCACAATTTTTAAATTAGTATATTACTTATCTTCTATGATACTAACATGCAAGCACTGACACATAGGTAAGTCTTTTACCCCGTATTTCTATGTAGTGCATCTTAATTATGTACATGCAGATACCAGGGTACTTGATAAAGCAATTTACAGGTTCTTGCACTTCTCCTTATAGAAAGTATTTTTTCCACAGAATCTGGGTTATAACAGTTATGGGATGCACTGAAGACATTAATATCCCAGCCCCCCAGCTGACCTTCATGCTGAAGACAAGAGACCTTCACTAGTCCTTGCTTACAGATTTATAAGACAACTTAAGGTGTAAGATCCCCACAATTATAAAGGAAGTACCATGGATCGTGAGGTAGTGGAAACAAGAAACAGACTGGCTCCAAAACCAGAGTAAGTCAGAATTTAAGAAAATTCAAAACAGCAAGTGGTTCAAAAAAAAGCCTACCTTTAGTGACCAGTTATCAGCAAGTACAAAGTAATCTTTTTCCAACATGCCTTCCCAACATTCAGCTATTTCAATTGTACTGCTTGAGCAGCGGTTGTGTTCTTGTTTGAGAACTAAGCTTTCAAGCTTTCCCTTCATCAGGGACTAGTGGCTGAAACACTAGCTATAAACTCCACACTCAAGACACATGAAGGACTGACGGTTGTACAAAAATAGGAAAAGTTACCAACTTGGAGAAGGTAATGTTAATTTAATTTTGAAAGTCTCCAATGGTTATAATAAAGCTTATTTTGTACTTCACATCATAAAGGTACCTTGTACCTGTACTGGAATTTTATTTTGGTTTAGGTATATAATGGGAAGGGAGGACATACATAGCCTAAATGTATTTAGACTACCTTTACTAGGTCATTACACTTTTAAAAAAAGCAATAATTCTCCTACTGGCATAGCGATTACTATTTCATGCAAGACCAAACACCACATGTTCCATATTTAGTCTTCCAATTTTAAAGACATGTCAGTGTGTAAGTACTGAAAAAGGCAGTCTAGCATTTTAAGCAAACATCAAACCAAATAATACCATCTAAGTTACAAGTCCAATAGCTGCAGAAGGGTTTCATGGACAGACTGAATGTCATCCACCATTATATTTATGTAATGTAGATGAAATGATGGATGTTGGAAAATAAAATCTTAAATTTTACATGCAGAATTAAAGGTGTGATTGTCACCACTCAGCAGCTGAAGATCTGGGTTATAATAGGTAATTCTTTGGAAACCACAGTTCAATAGCTAAGTAGAGCACATTAAGAAAGGAACAAATAAAACAGAGGATAGTACTTTGTCAAAGTACACTCCCATGATATAACAGCATTTTAAATACTTGAAGCAGTTCTGATTTCTCAATCTCAAAAAGCAAGTTAAGTAGAGGAGATAGAATGAAGACAGTGATGACCAATACTGCAGAGAATCAGCTGTGGCCCTGAAGCTGCAGTTCAAGACAGCAATGCCAGGATGGGACTCAAACATACACATGCTAAGTCTCTTCAGCACTGGGACAGAGAAGGAAATCTTGCAGCTAAGAAGTTTAATCTGAGAATGCCTTCAGAAAGATTTGAGCTTTTACTACAGGATAACCTATAAATTCTACAACTACTACCAGCTGTGGTCTTAGAACCAGAAGATGAACATGGACTGAATAACACAAGCTCCTATGGAAAAGGAGTTTGTCAAGTCTGAAGCTTCTTGGAGTACTTTTCCAGAAGCAAATCAGTAGTCATGCCTTCATATACCAGAAGGAAAATGAATGATACAGCATGCTATTTTTATCAGCCTGGGTGACTGATATACCAAAAATGCCTGCTATCAAACAGGTGTAAAGGGTGAAATTACTGCTACATCATCAATTATGGCAGAGTTGCACATACATAACCTGGAAATCTCTTCTCTCACTAGCTCCTTTCACAGAGAAGATAGATCAAAGCCCCATTTTTGGTAGAAAGGTAGAAAAAAAAAGGAAATTCACTAAGTTATCAGGTCAGGAGTTCAAAGGCAGATCCATGCTGCAATGCTCATACACCAAAATTAAAAACATTAATTATGAGACATCAGAAACTGAAAGGTGATTAAGGCTACACTGCCTTGTATTTAACATAGTAGAAAAAAAAGGAGGAAGCAAATGTGATCAAACTACATACTGTTCTCAAAGAACACCACTTCTTATGTATGGGACTCAAGCACATCCACGGGGGTCAAAGAACAATTTTTTAAAATAAACATTTAAAAATTGGGCTTATATCTGTTTTCAACACTGAAAATGCTTAGGAGCAAAAAAAACTATTAATCTGCCCCACCTTTAGTATAAGGAAATTCCACACTGGGGTTTCCTTTTTTGGCTGAGGCTAGAATTTTTTACAGATGAGACACTCCCACAATTCTTCAACGATGCTTGTTTGGAAGACATGTCAAAAACACAGCTAACTCATTAATAAAATTAGACACCTCTCCTAGGAAAGATGCCCCTTTAAGGTTTTTCCCTTATATAGTAAACCAGGAATAAACTATTTACATATCTTGTTTATTTTATGGTAAGAGCTTAGAAGCTCCTAATTTTACACACTGCAAGCCCTCAGCTCACAGGGACAATTTCTAGCTGTCATTACAGCAAAACTACAGTGCAAATAAATAAGATCACTCTTAAAAGGCTCAGATTGATGATGTAAGATTCAGTAAAATCAAATATCTAAAGCTCCAGCTAAGCTCTACATGAATGAGTACCACAGCAGGAAAAATCATCAAGTCTGTGAAAGAACAGTCAAAATAAGTGTTCAGTAGGCCTTCAGTGAACTTATGAAATATGCCTCTGGTATTAAAAGGATAAAATAATCTAAAAGCAGACTAAGGAGCACCTGAGAATGATCTGCTTGAGCATGAGGATTAAAAAAAACTCTAACACATTTACCCAGACAAATACTCTGTGTAGGAAAAGCTGATATTGCTGATAACTCTTAAGAGACAGCATGCATTCCAGTGACAGCCACCCACCATTCAAGATGTAAAGCAAAAGGAAGAACTGTTTCAGACAGCACATTTCTGCTTTCTGCGTCAGCAGATCTAGCAGGCAAATTTAACACTCCCTTTGACAGCTCCCAGGGTCAATCTTGGCCAACCATGGGCAACCCAAACCTAACATACCGACCTGTCAGCAGTTCGATCAGTTGAACTGTACACTAGGAAGAGACCAAACAGCTTTCAAGCACAGAGATGGAAAGATCGCTTTATATATGGCCCGGACTATTGTTGTTTTAAAGATTATCACCTGTAAATGACAACTCCAGACATGCAGTAGCAAAACCCTGCCAAGGCTTCCTCAAACTCTGAACTCTGGCCTGTTGGCATGACAGTCCCTTTCCCTCATCTGCCTGTACCACATGTCTGGCACCAATAAGAAGGAACTTGTTACCAATCTGCAATTCTAGGAACTGAAGAAAGACTTCAAAAGTCTTAGTTATACTGGAAGGGCACATCACAGCAGAACCAGTCTTCCATTCCTCATTTCATATGACCTTGTCTGCCTCCCAAAAGTGGCTACACTGCTGTTTAAAGATGCACTCTGAGCATACATTCATGTCTGAACCATGCAACAGACCAACATGTAAGCCAACATCCTGATCTACCGACATATGTATTAACCTAAGGATGCATCTTTGTCACATCCAGATCAGAATAACTTATGGCTGTCAAATGGTACAATACCACTTTCTCCATCTTGCCCCAAATGCGAACTCCCGTTGGTTCTCTTGCTTCTGATCTGCTCATCACGCAGCCACAAACTGGATTAACTACTCGATGTGACAGAAGTGTTGCTGTATTTGTTTTCAGTCAGACCACAGTTCATCTGACTCACCTTCTGACTGCAGGATCACTAGATCTGATCCAAGGCAAGAATCATGAACATACAGACTGAGAAGGAAGAAAAAGGGCAGCCGACAGGAGATAACTCACAGATAGTTACGCTAGACAAGGTATAATGTGAAATTGCACCTTAATATAGAGATCACAGACAGGGTAGTAACAGATAGTCCACTGTTTCAAAGAACATGAATCAATAAGCAAGAGCTTGTTGCCGAACACCTGTTAAGGTTTCCTGTGGTTTATCAAGAGACAGAATAAAACTCAGCAAATGGTCATTAACTTGAAATTTCATGCCCAAAGAAGAGCAACGAAGCTGGTGAAGGGTCTAGAGCACAAATCTGACGAGGAGCGGCTCAGGGAACTGGGGTTGTTTAGTCTGGAGAAAAGGAGGCTCAGGGGAAACTTTATCGCTCTCTACAACTACCTGAAAATAAGGTTGTAGCAAGGTGAGTGTTGGTGTCCCAAGTAATAAGCAATATGATGAGAGGAAATGGCCTCAAGTTGCACCAGGGGAGGTTTAGATTGGGTATCAGGAAAAATTTCTTCACCAAAAAGGTTGTCAAGCATTGAAACAGGCTGCCTAGGGAAGTGATTCAGTCACCACCCCTGGAGGTATTTAAGATGTGTAGATGTGGCACTTAGGGACATGGTTTAGTGGTACACTTGGCAGTGTCAGGTTAATGGTTGGACTTGATGATCTTAAAGGTCTTTTCCAACCTAAATGACTATCATTCTATGAAAATATCACTCCTTACAGACTTCTTTAGCTAGTTTACTTAAGGTGAGCTCTAGAGACTCTTTCTCTAGAGGCAGGCTATGGCCAAAGACCATACCAAAGCTGTTCAAAGCACATACTGACACTGACTCTCAGGCAGGAGCTATCCTGTCCATAACACTATTTTACAGCTAAACTCATGTCCCCGTGGCCCAAAATATTAAGAAACCAATTGTGATTATCAATCACATTGGCTGAAGTCACAACGCTAATCTTCACCTTGCATACAAGTCGTACAGATTCAAAATGGATCAGTCTCCTCATTTTCCTACTAGAAAACTCCCCCTTCCAACATGATGGGAATCTGTTTGCTCTAACAAAAACTACTGAACTGTCTATCAGCCTCTCCTGAGCTGTTCTTGAAAGAGTATGGGTAGGAGATTGGGGACAAAACAGTGTTAAGGTAATTTCTGTAGCTGTAAGAATTACCTTCAAGTCTCAGCTGTTTACTGTTTCCACTCAGACAGATGATAGCTTTCAACTCCCACTACACTCCAGCTGTTATATTTAGAAGCTTAAATGAAGATGTTGGTAAGAGTGATTTGAATCTACCCCTTATTATTCTGTGGAACTTTCTACTACAGAACACAGACAAGAAAAAGGTCTACACTGAAGGACCAAAATCTCTGATCTAGCCCCAATTTGTACTGAGGGTTAGAATAACAGACACTAGAGCAGATACATGAATGAAAATACAACGCAACTGACATGCCTTCATTTTCTTTCTCCTTCTCCTTTCAAAAACAGAAAGCTTGCAAAGGTGAGAGCTGAGAAAGTACTAGCTGTGCAGTGTTTCTATGAAAGACGTTAAGAACTGCATTAAAAATAGTACATCTAGAAGTATGCTACTTTTAATGGCAGTTCTGACATTACAGCGAAACTGAACTGGTTCTTTTAATAGTGTAATTGCATATCAAGCCTTTTAAAACAGCTTATGGGAGCATGTATTTAAGAACTAGGGAAATTTCTAGCCTTGTTGCCTAGCTTTGTGTCTAAACAAGCAATTTGATCACACACATTTCTTTCTGCCATAGTACAGACATACATCATACCAAACATTAAACCAGCAGACCTGCCTTTGAAATACTTTAAGCAGAATATTCGAGGAAAGATCAATTAACTTCTGGCTCCCTTCCACACTAAGAGAACCTCACATTGGACTCATCCTGGGTTTTGTCATGCTGTCTTCATTTCAATGATGCACACTGAGTTATTACACTCTCATACCACCAGGCAGCCTAAATTTCTGGGCAGATTTCAATACAGCCGCAGTTGAACAATAAATAACAATATTCCTTTTATTGATTTAGACCCAAACATTCCTAATTGATTACACAGACAAATGGATATTCAAAAAGCGGACTAATTACCTCTCAGAATCTCTATTTGGATATGATCTTGCAAGTGGTGATACTGCATGGCTAAGAACAATGTAGGCATAATCAAAAACTTGTTTCACTTGCATGGCACCGTAAGAACTTCTGCCAACGTCGTTTCCTGAAATAATGTGACAGTCATCAGATCATCTTTTTTTAATATCAGTAACCAGAAAATTATTCATACTTAAAGCTCAGAAGGCTTAACAATACAGCTTTACTCTGTTTAAACAGGTTAGTCCATGCTACTCATATCAGGAAGAACTAAGTGTGCCTATCTCAATAAAAGACCTTAACTTTAGGAACAATACTTAACATTATGCATTCAATTTACCACTTTTAAAATATGGATGAACAAAACAGAGTAGAGATCAGCTTAAAGCTCTTACAGCTGTCTTTTAAGAGGGAACCTACCAAGCTTAAAGCACCATGTCTCACTTACCAGTAGAGTTTCTGTGGGCCAAATTCAGCTTAAAATTCCACTTGCACAACCACATTATCTTCATAGGGCTAGGTATACTTGCATCAACCCCTACTTAACCTTATCAAAACTACAGATCAATAAACCAGCTCATACAGATTATTTATCTCCACAGCATAAACCAGTTTGACAAAATCTATCATAGAGGATTCCAGAAGTTTGTACAGCATTGTTTTTTGCTCAAGTTAGTGGCACTTCTTGACTGCCCCTCTTTAAGCATGAGTGACATTTATAGCAGAACTCCTTCAAATCCAGTGCCATGTGAGGAACTGCAGAAGTTACAGGTTTAGCATGTTCTTATCAGTGACAATGTGCAAGCATTGCTCTCCTATTTGAGACCTAGAAAGATCTTGCTATTACTACCAAGAAGCAGCATTTGGGGTTTTTTTTGTAGCTATATTTGGCAGCAGACACCAAAGGTTCACTGTCACCCCTCAATTTAAGAAACACAAAGAAAACCGCCTTCAAATTGCACATCTAAAATACTGGCTAGATCTTGAGTGCATAGAAAGCTGCTTACAGTAAAAGGTTCCTTCCTTCAGAATAATGCCTAAAATGTTGTGAGAACACTGGAAAGGGATGAACCACCAAACATGTTTATTTTAAGCTTGAAGATCAGATCAGCACCCATGAACAGGTTTTAATGAAAAATCTGCTTTGAAAATTGATGGGTAAAGGACAGAATCTACCCTTTGGGGGACTGAATCCAATAAGGCTGAATTTTACTTTAGAGGAACCCTTCACTTACTGAAGTATTTTGTCCAGCAAGCCATTATAGACAAACATGCTGAGGTCTGCCATCCAGAGGGGAAAACAACAGCCTTGGCTTTACTACTTGACGACACATTTTAGTCCTAAGATTCTCCAACCATAATGGCACTTTAACAGAAAAGCATTATCAATGAAAATAGACTGCAAACATAAGAGCATTTTGGGAACACAGATTTTCTTCAGTAATTTATATGGTCAGATAAAAACTGATCAAGAAATACTTCCTGTCTACTGAAGTACCTGAGTATCTTGTTCCGAATGCACTGCTGTAACTATCTAGCAGCTACTAGGCTCAAAATTACAGAAGCCTCTCTAAATGGCATATTTGCAATCGGACTCTATCCTGAAATAGAAGCAGAGACCAATGTGGGCCTAGGACAGCAAATCTAGGAAGAAACACATTGTAGTTAAGTTCAGAGTTGCACCACAAAGTAGCAGAGGACTTCCCATAGGATTTAGTCCAAAGGCAGCTGAATAGAGACCAAGGTATTTCAATGGTCAAGAAATCAGAACACAAAAAAGTTAATTCTACTAGAAAAACAATGATTAATCCAGTACAGGACACATTGTTGTGTCCTGCAACAATGTTACCTTCCACACAATGACATGCTAAACTTATACAGAAGAATTAAATTGAGAAGCAATACAAAAATGGAATATATACAACTGGCTAAACACACACAATTGTACCTACCACTAAATTTGAGTCCATCTACACTTGGACCTGATGATCATAAAGGTCTCTTCCAAGCCAAATGAATCTATAAATTCACTAAAGAGGAATTAAGAATACACACTCAAAGTGCATTAGTTTGGCCTAATCTGCTGCTAAGGCAGCTACATTTGACATGCATCCTGCATAGAGTTAACCAAAATGAAGACACGGCTGCTACAAACTGTTGGTTACTCTTTTGACTGGCTTTGAGCAACCTGGTCTAGTGGAAGGTGTCCCTGACCATGGCAGGGGGGTTGAAACTAGATGATCTTTAAGGTCCCTTCCAGTCAAATCATCCTATGATTCATCAGTTGTTGCCACTTCCACTGTTGTGCCAGCAAAAGTAATCATAAGCCTTCCCTAAACCACTTACGGCAAACTCAGGCAGTTTAGTTTAAACCACCAACGAAGTTGTGTATGAGTCTTGATTGAAGCAGATTTGAGAACAGAGGCAGGATAGCTCATGCCATAGCATGCCTAGGTTCCTCGATTGCCTCATTCTGCACCTGTAATTAGTTCATAAAAATGTCTGAATAAACACATCTTATTCAATTATACAGTCCACAGAGCTTCTGACTTGCACTGCAGCTGAAAAGCAGGTACGGAAGCCAAAGCTACTACGCAAGCTACTGTGAACTGTATCAGTCAAGTCTGTATAGAGGTAGCCCTACCCAGTCCAGAAAGCAGTATGTTAAAGCAGTCAGAAGACCACATATTTGCATTTGCTGTCCTGAACAGATTTTCTTCTGAGAGATGGTTTTCATTAGCAGATCACATCTTACATACCTGAGCATCCTCCTTTTGTCACAGTCTACAGACTGATGAGTTAAAGCATGTAAACCCAAATGCTGTCACTCTTTAAAAAAATCACACAGACTTCAATCCTCAGATGTACATTAGTAGATAACAATGGTGTGTGATTTGTATGTATAATTCATTCTTTATTCTTTCTAACAAAGACTTCATCCCTAAAGCAGCGTGTCTAAGATTTCCATCACATGTTATCAGTATTACCACTCCATCAACTGGCCTTCCATTACCTGAAGTAGTTCTAAGAACATGGCCTGGAAAGCTAAAGGTGAGATGATGAGCTAGGACTGAAGTAGATCCATTTATGTTAAGCTATTATCTAGTAAGTACATTTTTGCAACAGTCAGCATTAAAGGCATCCTTTCAGATGCTAACTTCAGTGTATTATGTATTTTCATGAATGCATACATTTTATATACACACACATATTTACAGGTTCTAATGACAAATAGCAGATATTGAAAAACTGCAAAGAGTAACTCTGGGCAATCAACTAAGGCTACAACAGATAACTGCAATAGTTGTTGCCAATCTCAACTCTAATCACTCTCTCTATTTGCAACCTACCAAGATGCAGAAGCAACATGAAGCGTAATTAGTCCTGCAAGTTACAGTCTCTTTTCAAAGAAAATGCATCAAATTTAAGGCTTAGAACTTCTGTTAGTGCCCATAGCAATTCAGAATGAAGAACAACCTTTCTTATGAAGGGAGTAGCACAGGTGGAACCCCAAGTCTTAAACTGTGATTTAGTTACTGTTGTCACTGCCAATCTGAACGAAGATCAAAATCATTCCTGTTCTGAGCATCAGAAATGACTGAAGGACCTTGATAATCACCTGTTTCACAAAGGCATAAAATAATAAGCTTCCCTAGCAATGTGCTGAAGAAATGCCAAGTTTGTCTTACAACCACAGATTACAGATTTGTCACGTGCCACGAGTCATGTCTTCCAAGACAGGATACTGGTAGACCAACTCTGCACAAATCTCTTCTAGGGTGATATCATCTACCCTTCTCCAACATGTTCCTGTGAACAGACTTCGGAGTTCCTGGCTTTGCAGTTCTCCTAAATGAATGCTTTTACTTTTTACACAAAGAAATGACAACTGCTTTGAGAAACTGAAATGGTGGTGGCTACAAGCTGTTTATAGACATTCCCTTCTTTGGATGATTCTACGGGAAAGATTTTCATCTTATTACCCTGTCCTAGGACACTAACTCAAGACGAAGAATCCTAGGCTATGTATGAAGATCAAGAATAAACTACCACTTTAAAGTGCGTCACCAACTAGATTAGTCTGACATCTCAAATCCAGATTTCAACACAATTCCCACTTCAAATACAGACTCCTATCATCTTTGTTGGAATCTTGGTTCTCAAATCACAGAAATTATAATCCTCTAGCACCCAATAATCAGTCTTGAGAATCTCAGAGGAAACACTACAGCACCCAGGAGAAGCTGAGCAAAACCAACTACTACCAAAACAGCAACACAACAGGTTGATGCCTGTTCCATCCAAATCTAGGAACTAACAGAAGGTACCGAGCAGGTAGAACTGAAGTATCATATCCTTCCGATGACACCATTTATCTGTTCACCAGACATCACCATTTCACACTGAAGAAAAAACAGTTCCTCCAACTAATCCCACTGAACTTAATCCTGTCCCCTACAAGACTGTCTAAAGCTATTCTTATACCTTTCAGCATCCTACTGCTGAACTAGTGTACACACTCATAGGCGGGACTTCTACACTACTTGGATAATCTTGAGAAACTGAAAGGCTTTTTTTCATCCCTGTATTTTTTTTGTCTGATTTCTGGATTAAGAAGTCATCTTTCAAAGTCTTCTTCCAAGGCTTAACCAGAACTTTAGAGAAAGCTGTGATCAGACTAAAAAAGGATCACAAAAAAAGATTAAAAACTTGTGCATATAGTGCAAAAACAGGTTTGAGGGGAAAAACTCTACAACAGCTTATGCTAACTTAAGTCAAGAAACATCTGTGTCCACTCTTTACCAAAGTACTTGTTCTCATCTCCTTCACAGTACTGGCACTGACCCTCATGGAGTCAGACATTGAGTGGATCTGACCACAAACTAATCAAGCAGAGATGATGACTTGTCAACTGGGCAAGGACCTGAACCCTTGGAAAACTTTTTTTGTACTGGGACACAAGCAACAACAGAACTAAACTAATTAACAGAATTCTAGAAATTATCTACATACACTTGACAGGTACTTTTAGATACTGTCGGAATACGTGATTAAGTCTAGATTTAAGGAGGCTGTATTCATGAGACCCAATTCAAAGAATCATCCTACATGTTTTATATAATTTTCCTCCCAGTTCCATCAGGCAAGTTCTGAAGCTCTATGGTAGCTGCTAGAAAATATCCCTATGGGACATAGCAGTCAGATAACTTCAAGTTGTTGCCAGCTTTTATTTCCCTTGCCAAAACACCTTCTCTCCCGCAAGAATTGCATTATCTTAGCCCATATAACCTCATCTAAAATTTAATTCTTATCAACTCTTTGATAGCCTGTAACTAGATACCTTTCTTCTAAACTATAGTTCTTTAATTCTGCAAGATTTATGCTAGGAGGAACAGCTCAGAGCCCCTACTGGACTTGCAATTTTTTTTTTTTCCTTTTCTGGAGCGTCATTGAAGAGATGAAAAAATTCCAAAGCACTATTAGCAGCGATTAAAACATCGTGCAGCATACATAATTTCTTCTCTTGCAGTCCTCAGCAGACAGGAAGAACAGAACCGGAGGACAATATAGGTTTTTGACTCCAAAGAAATGTGATTCATGCTGCTACTCAAATGGGTCTTCAGGCAAGTAAGTACAGCTACTGAAGGAAATCTCAATAACATAATGAAAGTTCCGTAAAATCACACCTATGCCTGGCCAAGTGCAAGAGTCATGGACAAACTCAGAGCTACAAACACCAGAGATATGGTTAGAGAAATGATATCTCAGCTTGCAACCTGTTCTAGAGAACTACAAACATTCAGCATACTGAGTATTTACAAAGGTGCCAGACTTCAGCTCCTGATCCATGGTATTTGCTTTAAAGTGCTGTACATAAACAGTCTACCCATAAGACGTGACAGTATGGAGTTTGAGTGCCAATTACATTCTAGAAATACTAATGCTGAAGTCCCAACTGAACACTGACTCTGTTAATAAGCTGTTTTGGAATTCAGCTACTTGTGACAGTCTAAATAGAATCTAAACTGAGTACTATAAAGCTGGAAATTTTTTTCAGGAGCTCAGCCAAAATTACTCTTTATTACTCTGAAGGTTACTGAATCAAAAACAAATCTTAAAGAAAAAAAACAACTGTTAAGTTAGTTACTTTGAAAAGTGCATGCAACTACAGCTGGCATTCTCTAAAGGTCCCTGTGCAACACAGAAGCCAGTTATGCAAACCACTCTTCATGCCAACACCGTAATACAGTTGCTCCCTTGCTACTCACTCATGGACATACACCCACGTTTCTGTGTAGTCTCTACTGCATCACCCTGCAGGACAGGTACCTCACCTGGGGCATTTCTTTCCCATATGGTATAATTTATCTGAAGTATGGCACCACAGACTGCGGTGGGAAAAGCTACATCTTCCATTCTCATTCTCTCATACTGAACAATGGAATGGAGAGCTATTCCTACTAACAAACCCCCTTCCAGGATTTCCTGCACCTCTTTCTTTCACTACCCCTCAACACTGTTAGATAATCTTATTATACACTCAACACAGTTCTGAATCTCCAATGCATTATGTACCTGCACTGTTTGCGTGCAATCCAATTTACTCAGGCCATGAATCTTGGAAGACTTGAGGTCCTTATCCCTTAGCCCATCTCCGTAACTGTACCTTGACACCAGCAAGTCTTTTTGCAGTGCAGCTTCTTAACTCATTTGACAGACTTTTGGGACTCTAATGCAAGCTATGAGAGCACAAGTCGAGCCAGAGCTCCGGAATATTGCAAGAAGTGTACAATCTTACCAGGCAGGAGAGGATCTTCAATACATAGCATGGATGGTCTGTATCCATTAGTCATGACTTTCATGATTTCTTCTTTGGCAATATAGGCACCTCCATTTTTTATTCTAATACCAGTTTTCAAGTAGTTAAAATTCCTTCCATAGAGTTCAAAAAATTCTATCAGAAGCATTCCAAGGTTTTCATCAGCTCTTCTGGCATCAATTCTTGGATGCAGCTGTGACACAGAACAGTTGTTCATTACTAAAAATTAATGCTTTTCAGATCATAACACAGTGCAACAAAAAGCTCTCATTTAAACAGTGGAGTATAATCCCCTTACACAAGTCTGCATTGAGTCATTAATCCTTTTCATGTACCTAAACCACTTCCACGTAACCAAGAGGGGGCAGCACTTCAGCAGTATCTGGAACCAAAGAATTCTTCCCTCCTCTTCTGGCTTTATGAGGATTAGTAAATCCTTTTCCCTAAGCCAAAGGCAATAAAGAAGTATTGCATACTACATTACGGCTTAAAAACAGAGTAATAACCTGATTTTTGACAGAAAATCCATTAGTCTTAATGTTTGCAGAAGCAGCGGGAGAAATCTACTTACTCCAATTGAAATACAGTTCTTTTCTCAATCTCCCCATATTATATACAGTATGTAAAATCTATAGTAATATTTCAATTAATCATTAACAGCAGCAGAATATGTAGGTTTTTCCGTTATCACAGCTGCTGAGACACACTGACATCGTACCTCATCATACTTGTACAAAGCTGTCACAAAGATGTATTGGAAGAAGTTACAACTCATTAGCTATTTCATCAGTTACCTACAATATCTGCCAGTTTTAAGGATGTCAAATCACAACCAACATAATTAAAAAACAACTTGACTGTTTGATTTCATAATTTTAACAAGCACTGAAATCAACTACTCTGCACATTCAGTATCAGTAGTCTAGGAAGCAACAGACTTAAACTGCATTCTGGCAGATTTACAAAACACCAGTAAGATGATTCAGGTACTGGAACAGGGTGCCCAGGAAGGTAGCATAATCCACATCACAGGCCCTGGTATAGAAAGCAATGTACAGCCTCTATGTCATTCACAAGGCTTTTGCTGCTGTTTCACTTCACACAGTGAACAGAAGTTCTTAGCAGTTTGAGAGGTAGTCCATAGGACCCGCCAATGATCAAACACCTAGACCCGTAACAGCAAAGCTGTGCATTGCTAGGGGAGTCTAAAGAAACAGCACCACAACAAGGCATAAATACAGAAACCAAAATATTTTAAAGAACACAGAAACAAATAAGAAACAGACTTACCTGCAGGAAACTAATTGCCATTAAAATTAGGCTGTAAGAGCTAATTCCACCAGTAAAAACTTCATTTAAGTCCCTCTGAAGGAGGAACTGTTTTAATACTAAAATCAAATAAGGCAGCAAAGAATATTTCTGCAAAGCAAAATAAGTGTAATCAATTACAGTGTCAGTCTTCCAAAACAAAGAATGAACTACACAACCTCAACACAAGAAGATTCATCTTATAATACTAAAATGTTATTCAGTAGTGTACTATAAGTGTTTCCACAGGAAGAACTGAAACATGCATTTTATTTTTTTTTTTCCTAGAAAGAGATTAATAGACTTCAACTTTTATTTGATCAAACAGCTTACATATCAAATTTATTTCCCCTACTGAACAGGAAGATTATTACATCCTTCTTTGAATGCCAGTGTCACTCATAGTCAAAGCTTTCCATCTAAACAGTACTTCTACCGCAGACCATAAAAGAAAACAATTTTAAGTATGTAACTACAGAAGAATTGTTTTTAGACTTTGTTTAGCAAGATAGTATTCATAATCAAGCATCACTTAAATTCAAGGCAAGGAAAACTTGAACAGACTTGCTTTAGAAGCAGAGTTTAGTACCTATCTGCAGATCTAGATATGATTGTAGAAGTCCTTTCAGTGCACAGATTTATCCACACAAACATCTAGCACTCAAAAGGCAACACTGAATAGACACCAGTAGAAAATAAAATATCTATGTTTAATTAGTATTAACGAAAATAGTCTTTAGCAATAAATTTTCAAAAGTCTTAAGTCATAAGTCATAACCAAAAAAGGTTAGCTAAGCATCTAGCACATCCTTGGTAAGTACTATAACATTCACTATATGGCTGATACCTTCATGTATTCCTTGATAAATCGAGCTGCCTTCACACCAGTTTCTACATTAAAACTGATGTCAACTTTCACTTCTGTCTCCTGGTCAGTAAGTTTTATTATTGGTACCTGAAAAGATTGAAATAATGTTTTATGAATTCCCAGAAATGCAACACTTAAGACACACGGATACTATCAGTCCAAATGAATGCAACTATCAAGACAAGAAAGTGTGTTTCTGAGAAAAGAGAACAATCCTAATTTGACTGACAAGCAAATGCATTTTAGCGAGGTGATGAAAAACACAGGCATGTATTATCACATTAACTTATGATCACTCCTGTACTTTCCCATATCTATTAGATATCTGCCTTCATAGCTGCAATATCAGTATTTTGTAAGACAACTAAATTTACTTGATTTAATGACTCACTGCTGTTAATAGGGGACATTCTACCCTCACAACCTGAGGGAACTGCATAATAGGCAATTCTGCTCTCATAACCTCAGGGAACTGCATTAATCTGGTCCATCACCAAGCGGTATCCCTGATTCTGAAAATCCCACCCATTCTCCGGTAAACCAAAGACTACCACAGCTACTGTTATGCACTGACACTCTAACAGAAGCCACAGGAATCTTCTGGACCTATACGAGTTATGCTATTTCAGAGACAACAAAACCTAACAGCTTGCTAATAGAAGCCTGGAATACTCTTAGTCTCCTGGAGAAAAGACCACTTGGTCAGTAACACAAAATTCTCGTACTTTTAAGTTTTTAGCATATTCAATGTGATCCATTAGGCTTACAAGACAGATGCAAGAGATACTACACATCGGTTTCACAAATGAAATAAAGCTCTTAAGTAGTGTATTTTGGAAGGGAAAAAACAAACATTAGTTTTGGAACACTTCACTATGCCATCAGAAACAAGACAACGTGAAAAATCAGGGTTTCAAGCTAGACAGCTATAGTTACTAGTCCCTGGCTAAACAAAGTCCTCTCAAAGGTCAGTGGAAAAACATTAATTACACGAATACTTAACTTATTTTACCTAGTATTTTGCAAATACTGACTTTCAGATCTTTATTGACAGCATAAGCATAAAGTATGGTCTTCCAGCAAGTACAGTACACAGAATTAATGTCCATGTAAAAAACTGTGTGCTATTGCTAGGCACATACAGATTCTACTAAAATCTTGCACAGAGCAAAACATTGTGCTTAAGTCAATATAATTTGCTTCATAAATTAAGAACACTATTTATCACCACCATCTTAAGGGGTCTGAAAGCTTTTCAGTTCAGTATTCCAAAGACTATTACTTACCGTAGCTTTATCAAGTACTTTAATGGAATATGGCTCAGCCACATTGTGTTTTCTGAGTGCTTGCTCCAGCAGCTGTAAAGGGGGCCGTTCCCATTTCCCAAAAACAACTAGATCAATATCACTAGACAAAAAGAACACAGCACGAGATCCATTAAGTCTAAAGCACAATACCTCACCAAAAAAAAAAATCATAAAATTGGCATTCTACATATTACAAGTTCTTTAGGGTGACCATTTTGCAACTTTTAATCTAGGTTCCCAATAAGTTTCCTTTAGGAACGTTAAGCAAGACATGGTCTAGTGTGCTTCAGGACCCAAAGTAGTATTCCAGTTTCCTGCTTCCAGTTCTCTGATGAGCTCTTTGAGCTCCTCTTCCTTTTACCTTCCTTGCTCCTACTCCTCTGACTTCCACAGCCCAATCCCATCCCTCACCTACCCATGCTGACAGGCATGTTAACTGTTCAAACCATTTTTATCAGTGATTGTTCTTCATGGAAATGAAATCTCCAGTGCTTTCCTGTTGAAAATTTAATTGATGTAAAGACAACATAGCCTTTAAGACACAGCTACATAGGTTTTCCACATCCAACTACTGAACTATTAAGCAATATAAAACACTAAATTAAATAAGACATTTTGCTCTCCAAAAAAATGGGAAAACACAGCTGTGATGACTCCTCTGACTTTGCACAGTAACTCTGTGGTAAGTGACACACTCCTAGTAATTCACCTTATTTAGCAAAACACAACTTTTACACAGAAGTACTAAACATTCGGTTTCACTGTATCTTGAAAACAAAGAGCCAAAGACTAACCCGACACAAGGAATAAACAGTAATGCACTAAAGGGTCAGTAAGTACCTAGAGCAGTACAATGATATATCAAATACTTCTCAAATCTGTAAGTTCAAAAGCTCTTCCCTTTGTCACATGGGACATTAGGCAAAAATTTTACTGGAAGTTTGATATGTTTACACGTTCCAGTCTAAATTCCCCCCTGAAATTTACCATTACTCTAAAAGAAGACAAGCTTTATATAAAGTAAATTATTACTTACCTAGTTGGAAGGTAAAGCCCTGTACTAAAGCTGCCAAATATCTGGACCTGAAAAAAACCCACACCAGTGAAATATCTTGCAATTATGAATGATCACTTCATTTTACTTTCACAAGACTTAAGATTTTTCTGGACTTGTTAAGGATATAGCCCAGTAAAAAAGTTATTGAACTTACTTTACTATGTACTCTATTAAGCCTGTACAAATACACTTTCTTTTACAGATGCAACTTCAGAGGAAATTGTTGGGGTTTATTTAACATGAAATGACTACTAATCCTACTAGCAGCAGAGCACAAGCTTTTGAAACAAGTTCTTTTCACTATTTATTTCCAGTTTGGCAGAAGTATAAGCTGTTACAGATTTCCCTCCTTCCTGCTCCCTTCTTTCCCCATAGGATAGCTTTACCAAAATTGGAAGAGTTTAAAGGGAAACATTTTTAAAAAATTTTTAGGTTTAAAAAACAACAAGTGCATCTAAACATACAATCCAGATAAACGTGAATAGTCCGGATTTTACTGTAAGGACAACTATGAAATTGTGGTAGTTGTTTGTGTGTGGAAAAGGCAGCATGCTGAAGAGACATTCATAGTCCACATCAAATACTTTTAGTACGCTTCCAATCTAGAGAATTGAGAGGTTCTTCCCCCTCTGCTACAGCAGAGGACAATTAAAAAGCTTACTACTTTGAAGTGTCCTGTGAAAAGGCTGGGTAACACTGGTGCACTTCAGTGTTTGTATTGTTCCCACAAGCTAAAAAAATGTTATTACTAGGACAATCACAGGTGAGGATGAAGTAGATGAGCTTTACAGAATCTCTAGCTCAGTACCGTGGCCACAGCCCTCACTCTTCATCATGGAAGGCTATGAAATCACAATGGTCCGAGATGTTTTTCTGCTTGTTAATGACAACACTACTATCTGGTAACCAGAAAGGCGATCCCAGAGATACCATTTACATTACATCCCTTCTGGATGTTTTTTGTTTGGAGGAAACTTACTCTTTGGGTAATAAAGGGTTTGAAAATACAACTTTGGTCAAAAGATCTCTCAGAAGGTCAAGTCCAATTTTCTACTAAAGCAGGGGTAAAGCAATTCCCTGAATGTCAAATTTGTGAAGAGTAAAAAAAAAAATCTGGGATTTTTAATTGTTCTTTTGTAAAATACTTGTATTTACAAACATCCATAGAGTCAGACTTCTTGCAGAAATGGATACATATGTAGTTAGTCTCACTTTAATATTCAAAAATGAAGTTATGCGGAGACAATCAATTTAATAAGCTTTTATTTTAAGAAATGCACTTTTTAAAGTGGACAGTTCTTCATATGCCCAGTTGTCAAAAAGAAAAAACTGTCAGTAGCCTTCATTAAGCTGAAATCTAGATTTTAAATTTCCTCTGCTTTTTAAAATAAACTGCCAAGTAGTGCAAGAGTTGTGATATTAAGTCATTTGCCTAAAGTTTGAAGTCTTACTTGTTCATTTCCAAAACACAGATAGGTAATAGCAAAGTTAAGTGAACCGAACTCTACAATTTACTAGAGAAGCAAATCAACACTTAAATTACACTCACATCAGCTGTAGGCCAAAGATCTTTGATGACTGTTTCTATTCTTTTCACCACTTCCCTTCTCATAGCTGCTTCTTCAGGACGAGGGGACATGAAGTCATAGAAGTCAATTATTTCTTCGTGTAGTCTAAAGGAAAAAGTAGCAAAATTTTTAACGATGATTTAACTACTACAATAAATTTCAACAAAAACAGGCCATAGGCTTTATTTAATATCATCATTTAACCAAAACCAGCAGTAGTTTCAAGAAAGGTAAATGCCACAACAATTAGGCTTTCATATGGGAAACTGGAGGGTTTGGGATCCAGGATTTGGCACAGATATATTCATACTTTATTTTCATGGTAGCACCTCACAGTAACCTCAATACTTTCACATCAGGCCTCATCATATTACCTAAAACACAGAATCACAGAATAGTCAGGGTTGGAAGGGACCTCTGGAGATCATCTAGTGCAACCTCCCTGCCAAAGCAGGGTCACCTACAGCAAGTTGCACAGGAACGCATCCAGGTGGGTTTTGAGTATCTCCAGAGCAGGAGACTCCACAACCTCCCTGGGCAGCCTGTTCCAGCGCTCTGCCACTCTCAAAGTAAAGAAGTTTTTCCTCACATTCAGATGGAACTTCCTGAATTTCAGTTTGTGCCTGTTGCCCCTTCACCTGTTGCTGGGGACCACTGAAAAGTCTGGCCCCATCCTCTTGACACCCACCATTAAGGTATTTATAAGCATTAATGAGATCCCTTCTCAGTCATCTCTTCCCCAGGGTGAACATACCCAGCTCCCTCAGCCTTTCCTCATAAGGGAGATGCTCCAGTCCCCTCATCATTGTCATTGCCCTCCACTGGACTCTCTCCAGTAGTTCCTTGTCTTTCTTGAACTGGGGAGCCCACAACTGGACAGAGAACTCCAGATGTGGCCTCACCAGGGCAGAGTAGAGGGGGAGGAGAACCTCCCTTGACCTGCTGCCCACACTCTTAGTAATCCACCCCAAGACACCATTGGCCTTCTTGGCCATGAGGGCACATTGATGGCTCAGGGATAACTCGTTGTTCACCAGCACTGCCAGCTCCTTCTCAGCCGAGTTGCTCTCCAGCAGGTCAACTCCCAGCCTGTAATGGTGCATGGGGTTATTCTTCCCCAGGTGCAGGACCCTACACTTGCCCTTTTTGAACTTCATCAGGTTCCTCTTCGCCCAACTGTCTGGTCTGTCCAGGTCTCGCTGAATGGCAGCTTCACCAGCCACTCCCCTGAGTTTTATATCATCAGCAAACTTGCTGAGGGTACACTCCGTCCCTCCATCCAGGTCTTTGATGAATACTAGACCCAGAACTGACCCCTGGGGAACACCACTACCTATAGGGCTCCAACTAGACTCTGCGCCGCTGATCACAACCCTCCAAGCTCTGCCATTCAGCTAGTTCTCAATCCACCTCACTGTCCACTCATCCAACCCACACCTCCTGAGCTTCCTCCTATGAGGATATTATGGGAGACGGTGTCAAAAGCCTTGCTGAAGTCAAGGTAGACAACATCCACTGTTCTCCTCTGCCAGTCACACCATCGTAGAAGGCTATCAGATTGGTCAAGATTGGTTTCCCCTTGGTGAATCCATGTTGACTATTCCTGATAACGTTTTCCTTCACATGCTTACAGATGACATCCAGAATGAGCTATTGCATTAATTTTCCAGGGATGGAGGTGAGGCTGACCTGACCAGCCCGTAGTTTCCTGGGTCCTCCTTCTTGCTCTTTTTGAAGTCTGGAGTGACATTGGTTTTCCTCCAGTCCTCAGGCACCTCTTCTGTTCTCCATGAGCTTTCCAAAATGATGGAGAATGGTTCAGCAATAGCATCTGCCAGCTCCCTCAGCACTCATGGGCACATCCCAACAGGGCCCGTGGATTTGTGGGTGTCCAGTTTGCCTAAATGATCTCTAACCCAATCCTCCTTGACCAAGGGAAACTCTTCCTTTCTCTTTACCTCCAGGGACCGGGATTCCTGAGGGTCTTACTTAGCAGTAAAGACTGAAGCAAAGAAGGCCTTCAGTAACTCCGCCTTCTCCATCTCCTCTGTCATCAGGGCACCCACCTTGTTCAACAACGGGCTCACATTTTCCCTAGCCTTCCTTTTTGCTGCTGATGTACTTGAAGTCCTTCTTCTTGTCCTTGATATCCCCTGCCAGATTTAATTCCAAGTGGACCTTGCTAGATGTTAAAGATGTCAAAAGACACAGGACGCTAACACTAGTAGACATTTACTAACCTTCTTACTGGCTCAACAGTGAAAGACAAATTCAATTCTTGATTCCCAAAGATTATTTTCTTCAAAAAACAAAGTATAGTCTTAAAAAGTATGCAATGATCCAAATGTGAAGCAGCATAAGAACAAATAAAATCTTCAAGTAGGTTTATTCTTCCAGGGGTTCTTACTTCTGTGTATGAGGAAGTTTACACAAACTTGGAAACAGGTCACTGGCATTAACAAGTTTTTGTAGAGGGCAATAAAAAGAGTATTTCATAGAATCCTAGAATGCTTTGGCCAGAAAGGACCTTAAAGACCATCTAGCTCCAAGTCCCCTTCCGTGGGCAGGGATACCTTCCACTACACCTGGTTGCTCAAAGCCTCATCCAACCTGGCCTTGAACACTTCCACGGAAGGGGTATCCAGAACTTATCTGGCCAATCTATTCCAGTGCCTCATCACACTCACAGCGAAGACTTTCTTCCTAATATCTAATCTAAATCTTCCCTCTTCCAGTTTAAAGCCATTGCCCCTTGTCCTATCACTACATGCCCTGTAAAAAGTCCCTCCCCAGCTTTCTTGTATGCCCCTTTAGGTACTGGAAGGCTGCTCTAAGGTCTCCTCAGAGTCTTCTCTTCTCCAGGCTGAACAACCCAAACTCTCTCAGCCTGTCTTCATACAAGAGGTGCTCCATCCCTCTGATCATCTTCACAGCCCTCCTCTGGACTCGCTCCAACAGGTCCATGTCCTTCTTGTGTTGGGGGCCCCAGAGCTGAAGGCAGTGCTGAAGGGAGGGTCTCATCAGAGCAGAGTAGAATGGGAGAACCCCCTCCCTCAACCTGCTGGTCACACTGCTTTTGAAGTATTGAGTATTCCTTGATGAGAAAATGTCCACTTTGACAAACAGGGATTCCTTTCACCACTCAAGCCCTTTATTAGCCATTCATTCATATAGGAAGTGACCTTCCAACTGAACTACTCAAAGTGAGATGCATTAAATGTATTTTTAAGTGTAAAGTACATTAATACCAGTGTTACATGAGGAGTTCTGACACTGGATCTTTATACACCTCTTAAGTCCTTTTCTTTCCCATCTCCCAATAGTATAGAATACTTGCTGCCAAATTTGAAAGAAAATAAATCTGAATTTTCAGGTGTATGTCATGTTTGCTTTCAATGGAAAAGCATCAAGCCATGCCAAACAAAAACATAAATATGCAAATAACTACTGCTGTGATATTTTACAAAAACATCTTTTTGATGTTGACATATTTCTAAGATTTCTCTCTAATTCAAGAAACATATCAATTCAACATTGTAGCAAAACCCAAATACAGTCCTAAAAAAAAACAGGTTCAGTCGTTAAGTTGACATACTTAGCCTTCCAAAAGGAAAAATTTATACATCTCTAGTAGAACTCCTAACTCTTACCCAGAGACTTTTGCAATTCATTTTACTATAGAATTCCCACTTCTAACAGAGAGCCTCCGACAGACCAGATGCCCAATTTTTAAGCATCAAGATTCCTCTCTATACACAAAGATATTTTAGCAGCAAAGCACTATTATGCTTTTTAGAAATATTTTTTAGAATAACTGTTCACCCCTTCTCTTATCTTAAACTGGGCCTGGATCCACAACTGAACATTTAACTACACAGCAGATGCATCAGCTAAATGTTTCAATTTGTTGATGAATCTACTTGGTTTCAAAACTTCAGAGTAAGACAGAAAATACAAACTAAGATGCTCTTATTTTGTTTCTAGATAGAAAGTATGGGTTGGTTTTTTTCCCTTTCCAAGATGACAAGACCAATGAAGAAAATACTTGAATACAGCTAACAGCAATAGGGTCAAACTAAAAATTTCCCATTGTCTTCCTTATAAAAATCAGCAGTAGGCAGATAGATGGTGAAAGAAAACATAAAGCAGTTATCCAACTCCCTTGCAGCAATCCTTCCAAGCCTCCAGTAATGTCACTTGGCATACTTTTGGGGTAGATCCCAACCATAATGTGCATTAGCTCAAAGGACTTTTCTTCCACTGATTCTTCCAGGTTTTTTTAGTCCATTTATGCTTTTGCCATTCATGGCATTCTATGAGAATTTAAGTATGCATCAGAATAAAGAAGTGCTTCGTTTTAAACTGCTGCCTGTTAATAATTTTATCTGATGCTCTTTTTCTTGGGGGAAAAAAAATTACTGGCAGTTCATCTCCAAACATAACACTTCTCAGGCTCTCAGTTCATATCCACTTGTGTCTATCCACTAGCTCTTTTTCAAGCTACCAATGCTCATCTGTTTTTTCTCTCCTTACATAGGAACAGGTACAAAGTCTGATCACTGCTAACCTTCTTCAGCTTGTTTTCAGTTGCAGCATGTTTTCTGACAGGTGGCCAGAAACGCACAGAGTCAATACATAATTATGCCATTCAGTCCATGACACACACCTACTTTCATTTCATTGTCCCTATCTTTGCAAAGGTTGCTGCTAACTGCTATTTGAGGATATCTGTGCATACAGCTGCTCTTTAAAAGAAACCATTATGAAGGAGCTTCAAGGTGTTTTCTGAACAAAAACCACCAACATAAAGCCCACCTGCTGCGTATATTCAGCCTGAATTATTTTGCTTCAGATTCATGATTCCATATTTACTAGAATTTAATTTTATCAGCAATTTTATAACCTAATGAACAATGAACTCCCACTGCGACTGTCTGCAGTCACCTCTAGCTTTCTATTATCCTTTCTATCCTTTTCTCATTCATTTCTTCCCTCCAGGTCTTGAGTAATTCCACTGGTAGCCTTCTCTTATTATAAAGTAAATAATTTATCCTTTCCTTTAGTTACTTCTAAGCAGTTAATCCATAAGCCCAGCAAACCTGTGACTGCTCAATTTTTACAAAGTCTTCAAAAAAGAATCTCAGAAACATTCGTCTGAAAAAAATCCAACAGTTTGTGTTATCAGACTGACCACATGAATAAGGATTAACAATTAATCTTTCAAGGAAATGAGACCTATAAGACACAACTATCTTTATCAAAGCATGCACTAGTCCCTTTCTTTATGTTTACTCAAATAAGTTCTGTTTTGTTATGGTATCAACCCCCTCCAACCACTCCAGGAGACATTCCTAAAAAAAGTTTGTTTACAGTAGCCATCCCATACTAGGGAAGGAGGAGAATAAATGGGGTCTCAGTTCCCCTGCGCACTACGGCCTCTACCACACACAGCGTAGTCTTTCGAAAGCAGTCCCTAGTGTCAGCAAGGTCACAAAACCAGCAAGCATACAAGCACTCTCTCACTTCAATGCCCCACTGAGCTTCCATTCAGATGATTAACACCATTGCAATTCTTAATCATATCATGAAAGACTCAAAAGAATACCATCCATCACTAGTCTACATTTCCTTCCCCAATCTACTTTTTAAGAAGTCAGCTTCATATTTTGTACCTTGCACTGGCAAGGCAGCACTTCATTTAATGCTTCAGTTTGCATGAGACAACAGCACAAGAGCTAGATAATCAAAACTCATTTAAAGTTCTAACCATAAGTCGTGGTTTCACGGTTAAGTTTCTCTGGAATTCTTCAGCATATATCACCAGACATGGCTGTCCAACAGTTGTTATTCTGCTGATGGATCTAAACACTCCTTAATGAAATTTACAATGACAGTTGCCTGGCGTCAAAGGATATTCTGGTGAGAAGTCCCTTAAGCCCTTCTCTGACAAAAAGCAATGCAATTAGTTCACTTAGTTTTTACTACATGATCTGACTTCTCCTGGGTGCCCTTTCACATCTCTCTACAAGCCCTAGTGACTCTGGCAAGTTTCTTGCTTTTGATCTGCAAGGTTTTCAGGTTTTAATGCACTTAGCAAACGAGCTCTCGAATCCTCTGTCTTAACAGACGCCTATTTTGTTTGCTCTTTCCAGTTTTCCTTAATTCAACAGCTTCTACTTCTCAGAGAACATCATATTCCTGGTCTATATCCTTCCGGATAAAAATCAATGCTATCTTCACAGTCAGCATGACAACACAACCATCTTAGTATAGCATTGTCAAGCTTTTTACCCTTTTGGCTTCCCCCGAAGAAGTTTCTCAAAACTATGATGCTTTTTTAAAATTTAGTATTACTGTAGTTTACATTTTTCTAAACATCTTTGCTCAAACAAGGTTACTGGAACACAGTAACAAAAAAGCAGTTCTGATATACATAAAACAAGATGCTGTATGCTGCTCAGGACTAATCTCAGAATAACTTCTCTACTAGCTGAAGGAATAATTTGGCATCTGGAAAAAACGGATCACAACATGATATTCACACAGTCAGTACAGGGATAGTTTTAAGTTATTTTGCCCATGTAACCTCTATGACCTTCATAAGCACTTGTTACTTAAGTCAGGACTGTGACAGTATCTTAATCATTAGGAACAGAATTTCATTTTGCAGCACATGATGTACACGCAGATATAAGTAATATCTTAACCTTTTTTAAAAAATAGAACTTCCTTCAATATATAGCATGAGTCAAGTTCCTCAATCTCCTTCTGGCTTCTTAAAGAATTTGGGCTCCAACAGCATCCCAGCACCTAGCTATCTTCTATCATATTTTAAGATGCTTATTATACTACTTTCCTAGCAAAGATAAGCATTTTAATGGACTTTTTCATCAGCAGTTTCACTATATTTATAGAAACACTGGAAAAGATACTTGTTGGTGAGATATAACTGTACTCTTAATGCAAGGTGCAAAAGATTAGAACACAGGGATGCAGAAGAGAGGTGTCATGGTTTAACCCCAGCCAGCAGCTAAGCCCCACACAGCCGCTTGCTCACTCCCCTCCAGTGGGATGGGGGAGATAATCAGAGGAGTAAAGGTAAGAAAACTCATGGGTTGAGATAAAAACAGTTTAACAAGTAAAGCAAAAGCCATGCATGCAAGCAAAGCAAAACAAGGAATTTATTCACCACTTCCTATCAGCATGAAAGCCAGGCTCCATCACGCATAAGTTATTCGGGAAGACAAATGCCATTACTCCGAATGTCCCCCCCCTTCCTTCTTCCCCCAGCTTTATGTGCTGAGCATGACATCATATGGCATGGGATATCCCTTTGGTCAGTCGCGGTCAGCTGTCCCAGCTGTGTCCCCTCCCAACTCCTTGTGCACCCCCAGCCTCCTTGCTGGTGGGGTGGGGTGAGGAGCAGAAAAGGCCTTGACTCTGTGTAAGCCCTGCTCAGCAGTAACTAAAACATCCCTGTGTTATCAACACTGTTTTCAGCACAAATCCAAAACATAGCCCCATAGCAGCTACTGTGAAGGAAATTAACTCTATCCCAGCCAAAACCAGCACAAGAGGCTACTCGTACTTGCTACACTATTCAGTTTGCTAATTTTAACAGCCTGGATGAACCTACCATTCACTAATGCTATTACTGCACTACTGCACAGTAAACATCTGCTGCTTAAAGGCTGAACTATGCAGCAGAACTGACACCTTTTCTTTACCAAAAATTTATCCCTTTTACTGTTTCAGGAAAGGCAGACACAGTTCTAGTCTTCAGGTTAAAATACTACTCAAGAGACATTCTCAGACTTTTGTAATGTTTCCCCTTAAAGGCAAGTTTCTAAGAAAGGAGATCTACTTTACTCATTTACTGTATCTACAACTATTATTATATGTAACACTGACTTGTTACTTCAAGGGCTAACTTCAATGCAGTGAAATTAAATTCTCACATAGCATCAAACTAGAAGGTGAATGAAAAGCTACAGAGACTGTGTTCCCTCAAGTAAGCATCCTTTTTCTTTTCAAAAGAAGTCTACACTACTAAGCACATTAATTTATTCTAAAGGAATAGATAGAAGCATGACTGCCTTATTTATGTGGAACTGATTCTTTTCAAAAACATACTCATTCTAGTAACTAAAGAATATTTTTCTAACTGAAAAGTCTAACACATCAGCCAAGAATCCTTATAAAAGGAAAGAACAGATGCCACAGTTAAAGCACGTGGGTGTTAACACTAGGGGTGAGTAGGAAAGGGAGGTAAAGAAATGGGGAGGCCCAGGCAGCATTTCAACAAGCTTTGTTGGAATAAAGGTTACAAATAATAGGATACGTGAACTCCAAAACATGCCTGAGGACTTCATTGTCTCAAGATTAAATTGTGAAAGGCCCAGCAGCCACTGTGTGGATTTCAGAAATCTACTGAACTATACAGTCACCTACAACTACTGCAAAGCACAACTGCATTGTCATGGAAATGCAGGCAAAATCTTACACTACAACAATCAAATGTATTCAGTAGTTGAAATCACTGTTAGTCTAAAACTCAGAAACAGAGTTTACTTAAATAAAGGAGAATATACATATATGATTGACGCAATACTATATTCTGAGATACAGACTTCTTTCAATATGATCTAAGATTAAGACATCTGCAAAAGTAGCAAAAATAGAACTACGACAGAGAAGAGATGAACTTACAATTCTTCTCTTCCCATCCCACTCATAACACCCATTGGGTGCCTTTACTTTTTCTATACCAGTCCTCCTCACTACCAGTAACTCTCACATAATAGTACTCTATGCCCTATGCAATGTTCTAGGCTTGCAGATGAGAGGAATGAAAACACAGTGCTACATTCAAGGACTGTATTTCCACACCAAATCAGTCTCATTACTATGTAATTGAGACAGCAATTATCTTTGTCACTGTAATTGTATGAAAGGCAGCAAACTCAGAGAGTGGCAGAAGAAAAAATATCAACTATATAGAACTCATGAATCTGAGCTGTGAAATGTTTTACAGGTAGCTACCCTAAATACTAAACTCAAATAAGAATCAAGCTTACTTTGCAAGTTAGCTACTAAGCACAGAGTAGAAAAGTACTTCTGTTCTCATCCGCAGAACAAAGAATAGTTTATAAAATATATAGAGATCATACTGCTCTTATTTCCCTCTCTAAGCTTACTCTTTGCCCCACAATCTTGCAATTCAGAGCCAGTGCTAAGTTTAGATGGAGCTTCTTGCCAATTAAATTTTACCTCTTAGGAGCACTTTGACAGTTCACACACTCAAGAAACTAAGCTTGTTGGACCGATTTACACTGCAAATTTCCAGACTTCAGCAACAGAATTTGTTTGCATTTTGGAAGAGAAACAGAATCAAGAACTAATCTATTTTTGCAAAGTATGTCAATCCAATAAAACTCAACTAATTACCTTATTAATGGTCGGATATACTTTGAAAAAGTTGCATTATAAAAATCTAGAAAAGAAACTGACATATATCTCCAAGTTAATACATGGCAAAATAGCTCCGCTACATAAGCTTCTGAACAGCTATACACTACTCCTGACTTAGGCTGCTGGACTTTACCACAACACCAAGAAAACATCACATAATTATTTTGTTGCATCAGTGAAGGAGCATACCATACTTTAAACCTTGGAACTGAATCAGCAAGCTCACTATGCCAATAAATAGAACCGCTAAACACTGAAATTCCTGTCTTAATACTATTCTTTTCCAAATGCCCAAAGATAGCAAGCGATTAACATCCCAGAGAAGTCAGAAAGGTTGCAACAGTAGAAACACATTAGTGATGAGAGACTAATTATGCCCATGTAGATCAGGTATGCATTACACCAGGTCAGCCACTGAAACGTTTAAGAGGAGAAGCAACCCTTGACATAATCTCAAGCAGCAGAGTCTAATTCAAAATGCATCCATCAAAGCACCACTAGCAGCAAACCCTGCACATTTAAAGTTAGTATTTCTGCAAGGCAACAAAAGCTAGAAAAGCCTTTTCTGGATTTAAGTGGTGCTGCAGTTCACCACATAAAAGAGGAAGCTGCTTAAAGGATCTCAATCAAAACAATCAGGTGTTTCAGAGACTATTAAAGATACCACACTGGTTGTTTAGCAAAAGTGTGCATCACTAATCAGGTTTTAGGGAAAAAAGAGCTTCTACTACCTTATCACAGGATTCCATCAGAAGATGTCTTCAGAAACCCTGAAATCACATACAA